>NC_041380.1:77733862-77737166 GCF_002162155.2 Triticum dicoccoides
AGGCGCGCCCTCCACCCTTGTGGGCCCCCTGTTGCTCCACCGACATACTCCTTCCTCCTATATATACACGTACCCCCAAACAATCAGATAAGGAGCCAAAACCCTAATTCCACCGCCGTAAATTTCTGTATCCACGAGATCCCATCTTGGGGCCTGTTCCGGAGCTCCGCCGGAGGGGGCATCGATCACGGAGGGCTTCTACATCAACACCATAGCCCTTCCGATGAAGTGTGAGTAGTTTGTCTCAGACCTACGGGTCCATAGTTAGTAGCTAGATGGCTTCTTCTCTCTTTTTGGATCTCAATACAATGTTCTCCCCCTCTCTTGTGGATATCTATTCGATGTAATCTTCTTTTTGTGGTGTGTTTGTTGAGACCAATGAATTGTGGGTTTATGATCAAGTCTATCTATGAACAATATTTGAATCTTCTCTGAATTCTTTTATGTATGATTGGTTATCTTTGCAAGTCTCTTCGAATTATCAGTTTGGTTTGGCCTATTAGATTGATCTTTCTTGCAATGGGAGAAGTGCTTAGCTTTGGGTTCAATCTTGCAGTGTCCTTTCTCGGTGACAGTAAGGGCAGCAAGGCACGTATTGTATTGTAGCCATCGAGTATAACAAGATGGGGTTTTCTTCATATTGCATGAGTCTATCCCTCTACATCATGTCATCTTGCTTAAGGCGTTACTCTGTTTTTTAACTTAATACTCTAGATGCATGCTGGATAGCGGTCGATGAGTGGAGTAATAGTAGTAGATGCAGGCAGGAGTCGGTCTACTTGTCTCGGACGTGATGCCTATATACATGATCATACCTAGATATTCTCGTAATTATGCTCAATTTTGTCAATTGCTCAACAGTAATTTGTTCACCCACCATAGAATACTTATGCTCTCGAGAGAAGCCACTAGTGAAACCTATGGCCCCCGGGTCTATCTTTATCATATCAATCTCCTACTACTTAGTTATTTGCTTTGCTATTTACTTTGCCTTTATTTTACTTTGCATCTTTATCGTAAAAATACCAAAAATATTATCTTTATCAGATCTCACTCTCGTAAGTGGCCCTATAGGGATTGACAACCCCTATTTGTGTTGGTTGCGAGGATTTATTTGTTTGTGCATGTACGAGGGACTTGCGTGTAGCCTTCTACTAGATTGATACCTTGGTTCTCAAAAACTGAGGGAAATACTTACGCTACTTTGCTGCATCATCCCTTCCTCTTCGGGGAAAACCAACGCAGTGCTAAAAGAGGTAGTAGGCCCCGGGTCTATTTTCCATCATATAAGTTTCCGATCTATAATTCTAGTTTCCTGTTTACTTCCTTTGCAATCTTTTACTTTCTGTTCCATAAACCAAAAATACCAAAATATTACTTTACCATTTATCCATCCACATCAGATCTCACTTTGCAAATAACCGTGAAGGGATTGACAACCCCTTTGTCGCCTTGGGTGTAAGTTGGTGTTTTTTTGTGCAGGTATTTGGTGGCTTGTTGTGTTGTCTCCTACTAGATTGATACCTTGGTTCTCAAAAACCGAGGAAAATACTTACTCTACTTTGCTGCATCACCCTTTCATCTTCAAGGGAAAAACCAACGCAAGCTCAAGAGGTAGCATTTACCACAGACCTACGGGTCCGTAGGTAGTAGCAAGATGGCTTCTTCTCTCTTTTTGATCTTCAATACAATGTTCTTGGAGATCTATTCGATGTAATGACTTTTTGCGGTGTGTTTGTTGGGATCCGATGAATTGTGAGTTTATGATCAGAACTATCCATGAATATTATTTGATTCTTTGTTGAACTCTTTTATGCATGATCTTTATAGCCTCATAGTTTGGTTTGGCCAACTAGATTGATTTTTCTTGCAATGGGAAGAGGTGCTTTGTGATGGGTTCGATCTTGCGGTGCTCATTCTTAGTGACAGAAAGAGACATGACACGCATGTATTGCTGCTATTAAGAATAAAAAGATGGGGTCTATTTCTACATGAATAGATCTTGTCTACATCATGTCATCATTCTTATTGCATTACTCCGTTTCCCATGAACTTAATACACTAGATGCATGTTGGATAGTGGTCGATGTGTGGAGTAATATTAGTAGATGCAGACAGGAACCGGTCTACTAATCTTTGATGTGATGCCTATATACATGATCATTGCCTTGGATATCGTCATAATTATTTGTTTTTCTGTCAATTGCCCTGAAGGAAATATGCCCTAGAGGCAATAATAAAGTTATTATTTATTTCCTTGTATCATGATAAATGTTTATTATTCATGCTAGAATTGTGTTAACTGGAAACATAATACATGTGTGAATACATAGACAAACAAAGTGTCACTAGTATGCCTCTACTTGACTAGCTCGTTGATCAAAGATGGTTATGTTTCCTAACCATAGACATGAGTTGTCATTTGATTAACGGGATCACATCATTAGGAGAATGATGTGATTGACTTGACCCATTCCGTTAGCATAGCACTTGATCGTTTATTTTGTTGATATTGTTTTCTTCATGACTTATACATGTTCCTATGACTATGAGATTATGCAACTCCCGTTTACCGGAGGAACACTTTGTGTGCTACCAAACGTCACAACGTAACTGGGTGGTTATAAAGGTGCTCTACAGGTGTCTCCGAAGGTACTTGTTGGGTTGGCGTATTTCGAGATTAGGATTTGTCACTCCGATTGTCGGAGAGGTATCTCTAGGCCCTCTCGGTAATGCACATCACTTAAAGCCTTGCAAGCATTGCAGCTAATGAGTTAGTTGCGGGATGATGTATTATAGAACAAGTAAAGAGACTTGCCGGTAACGAGATTGAACTAGGTATTAAGATACCTACGATCGAATCTCGGGCAAGTAACATACCGATGACAAAGGGAACAACGTATGTTGTTATGCGATCTGACCGATAAAGATCTTCGTAGAATATGTAGGAGCCAATATGAGCATCCAGGTTCTGCTATTGGTTATTGACTGGAGACGTGTCTCGGTCATGTCTACATTGTTCTCGAACCCGTAGGGTCCGCACGCTTAACGTTACGATGACAGTTTCATTATGAGTTTATATGTTTTGATGTACCGAAGGTTGTTAGGAGTCCCGGATGTGATCACGGACATGACGAGGAGTCTCAAAATGGTTGGGACATAAAGATTGATATATTGGAAGCCTATGTTTGGACATCGGAAGTGTTCCGGGTGAAATCGGCATTTTACCGGAGTACCGGGAGGTTGCCGGAACCCCCCGGTAACCTAATGGGCCTTAATGGGCCTAGTGGAGGAAGTAGAGAGG
>NC_041380.1:77737480-77744374 GCF_002162155.2 Triticum dicoccoides
CCCCAAGTCCTAGTCCAACATGGAAAGGGGGGAGTCCTACTCCCGGTGGGAGTAGGACTCCTCCTGGCGTGCCCCTTGCCTGACGCACCTCCTCCCCCTTGCTCCTTTATATACGGGGACAGGGGGCACCCCATAGACACAACAATTGATCATTGATCTCTTAGCCGTGTGCGGTGCCCCCCTCCACCATAATCCTCGATAATATTGTAGCGGTGCTTAGGCGAAGCCTTGCGACGGTAGAACATCAAGATTGTCACCACGCCGTCGTGCTGACGAAACTCTTCCCCGACATTCTGCTGGATCGGAGTCCGGGGATCGTCATCGAGCTGAACGTGTGCTAGAACTCGGAGGTGTCGTAGTTTCGGTGCTTGATCGGTTGGGCCGTGAAGACATACGACTACATCAACCGCGTTGTGCTAACGCTTCCGCTTTCGGTCTACGAGGGTACGTAGACAACACTCTCCTCTCTCGTTGCTATGCATCACCATGATCTTGCATGTGCGTAGGAATTTTTTTTAAATTACTACGTTCCCCAACGGTGGCATCCGAGCCTAGGTTTTATGCGTTGATGTTGTGCACGAGTAGAACACAAGTGAGTTGTGGGCGATATAAGTCATATTGCTTACCAGCATGTCATACTTTGGTTCGGCGATATTGTTGGATGAAGCGGCCCAGACCGACATTATGCGTACGCTTACGCGAGACAGGTTCTACCGACGTGCTTTGCACACAGGTGGCTGGCGGGTGTCAGTTTCTCCAACTTTAGTTGAACCGAGTGTGGCTACGCCCGGTCCTTGCGAAGGTTAAAACAGCACCAACTTGACAAACTATCATTGTGGTTTTGGTGCATAGGTAAGAACGGTTCTTGCTAAGCCCGTAGCAGCCACGTAAAACTTGCAACAACAAAGTAGAGGACGTCTAACTTGTTTTTGCAGGGCATGTTGTGATGTGATATGGTCAAGACATGATGCTAAATTTTATTGTATGAGATGATCATGTTTTGTAACCGAGTTATCGACAACTGGCAGGAGCCATATGGTTGACGCTTTATTGTATGCAATGCAATCGCGCTGTAATGCTTTACTTTATCACTAAGCGGTAGCGATAGTCGTGGAAGCATAAGATTGGCGATACGACAACGATGCTACGATGGAGATCAAGGTGTCGTGCCGGTGACGATGGTGATCATGATGGTACTTCGAAGATGGAGATCACAAGTACAAGATGATGATGGGCATATCATATCACTTATATTGATTGCATGTGATGTTTATCGTTTATGCATCTTATTTTGCTTTGATTGACGGTAGCATTATAAGATGATCCCTCACTAAATTATCAAAGTATAAGTGTTCTCCATGAGTATGCACCGTTGCGAAAGTTCTTCGTGCTGAGACACCACGTGATGATCGGGTGTGGTAGGCTCTACGTTCAAATACAACGGGTGCAAAACAGTTGCACACGCGGAATACTCAGGTTAAACTTGACGAGCCTAGCATATAACAGATATGGCCTCGGAACACGGAGACCGAAAGGTCGAGCGTGAATCATATAGTAGATATGATGAACATATTGATGTTCACCATTGATACTACTCCATCTCACGTGATGATCGGACATGGTTTAGTTGATTTGGATCATGTGATCACTTAGAGGATTAGATGGATTTCTTTCTAAGTGGGAGTTCTTAAGTAATATGATTAATTGAACTTAAATTTATCATGAACTTAGTACCTGATAGTATCTTGCTTGTCTATGTTTGATTGTAGATAGATGGCTCGTGCTGTTGTTCCATTGAAATTTAATGCGTTCCTTGAGAAAGCAAAGTTGAAAGATGATGGTAGCAATTACACGGACTGGGTCCGTAACTTGAGGATTATCCTCATTGCTGCACAGAAGAATTATGTCCTGGAAGCACCGCTAAGTGCCAAGCCTGCTACAGGAGCAACACCAGATGTTATGAACGTCTGGCAGAGCAAAGCTGATGACTACTCGATAGTTCAGTGTGCCATGCTTTACGGCTTAGAACCGGGTTTTCAACGATGTTTTGAACGTCATGGAGCATATGAGATGTTCCAGGAGTTGAAGTTAATATTTCAAGCAAATGTCCGGATTGAGAGATATGAAGTCTCTAATAAGTTCTATAGCTGCAAGATGGAGGAGAAAAGTTCTGTCAGTGAACATATACTCAAAATGTCTGGGTATCATAATCACTTGACTCAACTGGGGGTTAATCTTCCTGTTGATAGTGTCATTGACAGAGTTCTTCAATCACTGCCACCAAGCTACAAAAGCTTCGTGATGAACTATAATATGCAAGGGATGAATAAGACTATTCCTGAGCTCTTCGCGATGCTAAAAGCCGCGGAGGTAGAAATCAAGAAGGAGCATCAAGTGTTGATGGTCAATAAGACCACCAGTTTCAAGAAAAGGGCAAAGGGAAGAAGAAAGGGAACTTCAAGAAGAACAGCAAACAAGTTGCTGCTCAGGAGAAGAAACCCAAGTCTGGACCTAAGCCTGAGACTGAGTGCTTCTACTTCAAGCAGACTGGTCACTGGAAGCGGAACTGCCCCAAGTATTTGGCGGATAAGAAGGATGGCAAAGTGAACAAAGGTATATGTTATTGATGTATACCTTACTAATGCTCGCAGTAGCACCTGGGTATTTGATACTGGTTCTGTTGCTAACATTTGCAACTCAAAACAGGGGCTACGGATTAAGCGAAGATTGGCTAAGGACGAGGTGACGATGCACATGGGAAATGGTTCCAAAGTCGATGTGATCGCGGTCAGCACGCTACCTCTACATCTACCTTCGGGATTAGTATTAGACCTAAATAATTGTTATTTGGTGCTAGCGTTGAGCATGAACATTATATCTGGATCTTGTTTGATGCGAGACGGTTATTCATTTAAATCAGAGAATAATGGTTGTTCTATTTATATGAGTAATATCTTTTATGGTCATGCACCCTTGAAGAGTGGTCTATTTTTGATTAATCTCGATAGTAGTGATACACATATTCATAATGTTGAAATCAAAAGATGCAGAGTTGATAATGATAGTGCAACTTATTTGTGGCACTGCCGTTTAGGTCATATCGGTGTAAAGCGCATGAAGAAACTCCATACTGATGGACTTTTGGAACCACTTGATTATGAATCACTTGGTACTTGCGAACCGTGCCTCATGGGTAAGATGACTAAAACGCCGTTCTCCGGTACTATGGAGAGAGCAACAGATTTGTTGGAAATCATACATACAGATGTATGTGGTCCAATGAATGCTGAGGCTCGTGGCGGATATCGTTATTTTCTCACCTTCACAGATGATTTAGGCAGATATGGGTATATCTACTTAATGAAACATAAATCTGAAACATTTGAAAAGTTCAAAGAATTTTAGAGTGAAGTTGAAAATCATCGTAACAAGAAAATAAAGTTTCTACGATCTGATCGTGGAGGAGAATATTTGAGTTACGAGTTTGGTCTACATTTGAAACAATGCGGAATAGTTTCGCAACTCACGCCACCCGGAACACCACAGCGTAATGGTGTGTCCAAACATCGTAATCGTACTTTATTAGATATGGTGCGATCTATGATATCTCTTACTGATTTACCGCTATCGTTTTGGGGTTATGCTTTAGAGACGGCTGCATTCACGTTAAATATGACACCATCAAAATCCGTTGAGACGACGCCTTATGAACTGTGGTTTGGCAAGAAACCAAAGTTGCCGTTTCTGAAAGTTTGGGGCTGCGATGCTTATGTGAAAAAGCTTCAACTTGATAAGCTCGAACCCAAATCGGAGAAATGTGTCTTCATAGGATACCCAAAGGAGACTGTTGGGTTCACCTTCTATCACAGATCCGAAGGCAAGACTTTTGTTGCTAAATTCGGAGTTTTTCTAGAGAAGGAGTTTCTCTCGAAAGAAGTGAGTGGGAGAAAAGTAGAACTTGATGAGGTATCTATACCTGCTCCCTTATTGGAAAGTAGTACATCACAGAAACCGGTTTCTGTGACACCTACACCAGTTAGTGAGGAAGCTAATGATAATGATCATGAAACTTCAGATCAAGTTACTACCGAACCTCGTAGATCAACCAGAGTAAGATCTGCACCAGAGTGGTACGGTAATCCTGTTCTGGAAGTCATGCTACTAGATCATGATGAACCTACGAACTATGAAGAAGCGATGGTGAGCCCAGATTCTGCAAAATGGCTAGAAGCCATGAAATCTGAGATGGGACGCATGTATGAGAACAAAGTGTGGACTTTGGTTGACTTGCCCGTTGATCGGCAAGCAATTGAGAATAAATAGATCTTCAAGAAGAAGACTGACGCTGACGGTAATGCTACTGTCTATAAAGCTCGACTTGTTGCGAAAGGTTTTCAACAAGTTCAAGGGATTGACTACGATGAGACCTTCTCACCCGTAGCGATGCTTAAGTCTGTCCGAATCATGTTAGCAATTTCCGCATTTTATGATTATGAAATTTGGCAAATGGATGTCAAAACTGCATTCCTGAATGGATTTCTGGAAGAAGAGTTGTATGTGATGCAACCAGAAGGTTTTGTCGATCCAAAGGGAGCTAACAAAGTGTGCAAGCTCCAGTGATCCATTTATGGACTGGTGCAAGCCTCTCGGAGTTGGAATAAACGCTTTGATAGTGTGATCAAAGCATTTGGTTTTATACAGATTTTTGGAGAAGCCTGTATTTACAAGAAAGTGAGTGGGAGCTCTGTAGCATTTATGATATTATATGTGGATGACATATTATTGATTGGAAATAATATAGAGTTTCTGGATAGCATAAAGGGATACTTGAATAAGAGTTTTTCAATGAAAGACCTCGGTGAAGCTGCTTACATATTGGGCATTAAGATCTATAGAGATAGATCAGGACGCTTAATTGGACTTTCACAAAGCACATACCTTGACAAAGTTTTGAAGAAGTTCAAAATGGATCAAGCAAAGAAAGGGTTCTTGCCTGTGTTACAAGGTGTGAAGTTGAGTAAGACTCAATGTCCGACCACTGCAGAAGATAGAGAGAAAATGAAAGATGTTCCCTATGCTTCAGCCATAGGCTCTATCATGTATGCAATGTTGTGTACCAGACCTGATGTGTGCCTTGCTATAAGTCTAGCAGGGAGGTACCAAAGTAATCCAGGAGTGGATCACTAGACAGCGGTCAAGAACATCCTGAAGTACCTGAAAAGAACTAAGGATATGTTTCTCATATATGGAGGTGACAAAGAGCTCATCGTAAATGGTTACGTTGATGCAAGCTTTGACACTAATCCAGACGATTCTAAATTGCAAACGGGATACGTATTTACATTAAACGGTGGAGCTGTCAATTGGTGCAGTTCTAAACAAAGCGTCGTGGCGGGATCTACATGTGAAGCGGAGTACATAGCTGCTTCGGAAGCAGCAAATGAAGGAGTCTGGATGAAGGAGTTCATATCTGATCTAGGTGTCATACCTAGTGCATCGGGTCCAATGAAAATCTTTTGTGACAATACTTGTGCAATTGCCTTGGCAAAGGAATCCAGATTTCACAAGAGAACCAAGCACATCAAGAGATGCTTCAATTCCATTCGGGATTTAGTCCAAGTGGGAGACATAGAAATTTGCAAGATACATACGGATCTGAATGTTGCAGACCCGTTGACTAAGCCTCTTCCACGAGCCAAACATGATCAGCACCAAGGCTCCATGGGTGTTAGAATCATTACTGTATAATCTAGATTATTCACTCTAGTGCAAGTGGGAGACTGAAGGAAATATTCCCTAGAGGCAATAATAAAGTTATTATTTATTTCCTTGTATCATGATAAATGTTTATTATTCATGCTAGAATTGTATTAACCGGAAACATAATACATGTGTGAATACATAGACAAACAGAGTGTCACTAGTATGCCTCTACTTGACTAGCTCGTTGATCAAAGATGGTTATGTTTCCTAACCATAGACATGAGTTGTCATTTGATTAACGGGATCACATCATTAGGAGAATGATGTGATTGACTTGACCCATTCCGTTAGCATAGCACTTGATCGTTTAGTTTGTTGCTATTGTTTTCTTCATGACTTATACATGTTCCTATGACTATGAGATTATGCAACTTCCGTTTACCGGAGGAACACTTTGTGTGCTACCAAATGTCACAACGTAACTGGGTGATTATAAAGGTGCTCTACAGGTGTCTCGGAAGGTACTTGTTGGGTTGGCGTATTTCGAGATTAGGATTTGTCACTCTGATTGTCGGAGAGGTTTCTCTGGGCCCTCTCGGTAATGCACATCACTTAAAGCCTTGCAAGCATTGCAGCCAATGAGTTAGTTGTGGGATGATGTATTACAGAACGAGTAAAGAGACTTGCCGGTAATGAGATTGAACTAGGTATTAAGATACCGACGATCGAATCTCGGGCAAGTAACATACCGATGACAAAGGGAACAACGTATGTTGTTATGTGGTCTGACCGATAAAGATCTTCGTAGAATATGTAGGAGCCAATATGAGAATCCAGGTTCCGCTATTGGTTATTGACCGGAGACGTGTCTCGGTCATGTCTACATTGTTCTCGAACACGTAGGGTCCGCAAGTTTAACGTTACGATGACATTTTCATTATGAATTTATATGTTTTGATGTACCGAAGGTTGTTCGGAGTCCCGGATGTGATCACAGACATGACGAGGAGTCTTGAAATGATCGAGACATAAAGATTGATATATTGGAAGCCTATGTTTGGACATCGGAAGTGTTCCGGGTGAAATCGGCATCTTACCGGAGTACCGGGAGGTTACCGGAACCCCCCGGTAACCTAATGGGCCTTAATGGGCGTAGTGGAGGAAGTAGAGAGGAGGCCAAGGAGCAGCCGC
>NC_041380.1:77744598-77748125 GCF_002162155.2 Triticum dicoccoides
AACTGTGCGTCTAGGCCGGATGGTAATAGGAGGCAGGGGACACAATGTTTTACCTAGGTTCGGGCCCTCTTTATGGAGGTAAAACCCTACATCCTACTTGATTGATATTGATGATATGGGTATTACAAGAGTAGATCTACCACGAGATCGGAGAGGCTAAACCCTAGAAGCTAGCCTATGGTATGATTGTATGTTATTGTTGTTGTCCTACGGACTAAAACCCTTCGGTTTATATAGACACCGGAGAGGGTTAGGGTTACACAAGGTCGGTTACAAAGGAGGAGATATCCATATCCGTATTGCCTAGCTTGCCTTCCACGCCAAGTAGAGTCCCATCAGGACACGAGACGAAGTCTTCAATCTTGTATCTTCATAGTCCAACAGTCCGGCCAAAGGATATAGTCCGGCTGTCCGGAGACCCCCTAATCCAGGACTCCCTCAGTAGCCCCTGAACCAGGCTTCAATGACGATGTGTCCAACATGCAGTATTGTCTTTGGCATTGCAAGGCGGGTTCCTTCTCCGAATACATCACAGAAGAACTTAAAAATGAGGATAGTGTCCAACCCTGCAAAATAAGTTCCACATACCACCGTAGAGAGAATAATATTTTCGCAGATCTAATTTGCAGGCTTGTTTTGGCAGCATGACGTTATGTCACGGCCCGGTGATTATTCAAACCGTTTCCTTCAACCAGCCCCGCACATAATGCGAGGCAGTTTTTCGACATGTCTTGTCAAAGCAGAGATTGTGTCCCCTTATTACGGGATTCTCATCAATACGGGCGTGGGTAACCCAACCGCGCCATCAATTACGGCGCTTGGGGGATAAACGAGTTTTACCAGGCAAGTGGGGACGCTTAGCTTCGTCTGCCCATATAAAGGGATAAGGATTCACCTTTCTATCCACGCCTTCTTCCTCATTTGCTCATCCGTTTTTGCACACTCGAGCTCTAGCGCCCAAGTCCGCACTTCCCACCTCAACCTTCTCCAACCATGTCTGGAGCGGGAGGCAGGTGGATGGTCTCCTCCGTCATGGAGGGAGACATCAAGAAACTGCGCGGAGCCGGATACTTAGCCGCGAACATCGCACATCGGTGGCCCACTGCGGGGCAGATTGTCCCTACCCCGGAACCTCACGAGAGGGTAGTTTTCCTTCACCACTTCCTCCGCGGACTAGGGTTTCCCCTCCATCCATTCGTCCGTGGTCTCATGTTCTACTATGGGCAGGACTTTCATGATCTGGCCCCGAACTTCATCCTCAACATTTCGGTGTTCATCGTAGTGTGAGGCTTTCCTCTACATTCGGCCCCACTTTGGCCTGTGGTTAAAGACCTTCAATATCAAGCCGAAGGTGGTACGAGGCCAACAAGCAGAATGTGGTGGAGCCATGGGGGGCAAGATGCCCAACGTTATATGGCCCGAAGGCTCCTTCGTGGAGACAATAAAGGGATGGCAATCGGCGTGGTTCTACATCACCGAGCCGCGCGACGCCAAATGGGTGGCAGCCCCCGAGTTTCGATCCGGATTCCCTACACGGCTCACTTCCTGGAAAGAGAAGGGCTTGTCGTGGGGTTCGTCGGTGGAGCTGGATGGACTCCAGAAATGTATCCGGAGTATGGTGAGCAAGAAGCTCAAACTTGTCAACATAGTCCAAGTTATGCTCATCCGTCGGATCCTCCCGTGTCAACAACGAGATTTTACCTTGTGGGAGTTCGACCCGGCCCGGCACCAGACTCTGAGCGAGCTCTTTGATACGATGCACAAGGACGTCTAGAAGGTGCTGTTCAAGGGCGCCGAGGTCCCTTCTTCTCTCGCCGAGGACCGCGGACTAAGCGCAAAGCGCCTAGCGCGTTCGGTGAGTTCAATACGTCCCGTAGGACATTTATTTTCCCTAGCTTAATTATGTGCGGGGTCTAATCTCCATGCCTTTAACAGGACTGGGTGGAGATGTCGGGGCGGATTAACTGTCCGGCCCCTTTGCCCGAAGATACTGCGGGCGCTCTCCTGACGGAGATGCCGACTCTGGCTCCTTACAAGGTGCCGGAGAAGACCAAGAAGGCCAAGGGAACCCGAAAGACTTCCCAGCGCCAGGTGTTATCGGACTTATCGTCCGATAACTCTGCGGCACACTCCTCCCCCGAAGACGAGGAGGAAGAAGAAGATGCTCCCCCTCCAGGCGGGAGAGACAAGAAAAGGGAGGCCGCCCCAACTGGGGAGGCCGAAGGGTCCAAGAAGGGGAGGACTCTCCTTCCGGATAGTTCCACCGCCGCCGACGAGGGCGAAGACGAGTGGTTGCCCAGGGCCAAGCCCCTGGGGAGATCGTAAGTATTCGGATACAAGAGTAACTCGTAGCATTCCTTTGTCGCACTGCTTTCCCTAACGCCGAACATGATTATGCAGGCCGCCGTGAACCAGCATCGATGTATCATCGGACAGCTCCCTGGGCTCGTCGGACATGGATAGCGATCCAGTCCCGACCGCCACCTCCCCTCATCCTACTGATGACGCTGAGGTGCTGTCTCAAGAGGCATCGAGTCGAGGGGAGACAGTCCTGGAGGCGCCTCAAGGCGACCTTCCGGACTCCGGGAGCCGAGGGGACGGGGCCCCTGAGAGCTCCGAGTTCGGCCCTCAGGCGAACACCGCGCCGGACCCTCCAGCGGTTCCGGGCTCGGGCAGGTGGCCACCTTCTAAGAGGGGCAAGATGCCTGTGTCGGTGACCTTTGTCCATCCAGAGGCGCCGGACAATCTGCTGGAAGCGCTTCGCATCGCTTCCATCAACGAGGAGCACCGCACTATCATGAGTGCGGTGATCCAGAAGGTTCAATCCGCCAAGAGCGGATTGACTGAAGCCTGTGCCAGCCTTCTAACAGGCTTTGAGGTAAGTGTTTTAAAATGTAGTAGAAATATTACGGCATAGACTGTATCCCCTGATGCTTTGTTCGGTGTTCACAAAGAAAAGCTGAACAGAGGAACAAATAATATCGCATGAGTCTAATATAAGTATGTCAATATGCATATGCAGGGGACACAATGTCGGTGTCAAAACCGACGGATCTCGGGTAGGGGGTCCCGAACTATGCGTCTAGGCCGGATGGTAACAGGAGGCAGGGGACACAATGTTTTACCCAGGTTCGGGCCCTCTTGATGGAGGTAAAACCCTATGTCCTGCTTGATTGATATTGATGATATGGGTAGTACAAGAGTAGATCTACCACGAGATCGGAGAGGCTAAACCCTAGAAGCTAGCCTATGGTATGATTGTATGTTATGGTTGTTGTCCTACGGACTAAAACCCTTTGGTTTATATAGACACCGGAGAGGGTTAGGGTTACACAAGGTCGGTTACAAAGGAGGAGATATCAATATCTGTATTGCCTAGCTTGCTTTCCACGCCAAGTAGAGTCCCATCCGGACACGAGACGAAGTCTTCAATCTTGTATCTTCATAGTCCAACAGTCCGGCCAAAGGATATAGTCCGGCTGTCCGGAGACCCCCTAATCCAGGACTCCCTCACCCCCCCCCCTTTC
>NC_041380.1:77748449-77804118 GCF_002162155.2 Triticum dicoccoides
AGTCCAACATGGAAAGGGGGGAGTCCTACTCCCGGTGGGAGTAGGACTCCTCCTGGCGCGCCCCTTTCCTGGCCACACCTCCTCCCCCTTGCTCCTTTATATACGGGGACAGGGGGCACCCCATAGACACAACAATTGATCATTGATCTCTTAGCCGTGTGCGGTTCCCCCCTCCACCATAATCCTTGATAATATTGTAGCGGTGCTTAGGAGAAGCCCTGCGACGGTAGAACATCAAGATCGTCACCATGCCGTCATGCTGACAGAACTCTTCCCCAACATTTTGCTGGATCGGAGTCCGGGGATCATCATCGAGCTGAACGTGTGCTAGAACTCGGAGGTGCCGTAGTTTCGATGCTTGATCGGTCGGGCCGTGAAGACGTATGACTACATCAACCGTGTTGTGCTAACGCTTCTGCTTTCGGTCTACGAGGGTACGTAGACAACACTCTCCTCTCTCATTGTTATGCATCACCATGATCTTGCGTGTGCGTAGGAAATTTTTTGAAATTACTACGTTCCCCAACATGCCCAACAATAATTTGTTTACTAACCGTATGTTATTTTCTCGAGAGAAGCCTCTAGTGAAATCTATGCCCCCCGGGTCTATTTCCTATCATATTGTTTTCAGATCTATTTATCCAAAAACCCAAAAATACTTTGTTGCACTTTTTCTTTATTTATTTTATTTTGTATTTTTCTAGATCTATTTATCAAAGTTAATCTATCTCAATATTGAGGAGGGATTGACAACCCCTCTTACACGTTGGGTTGCAAGTTTTTGTTGTTTGTGTGCAGGTGTTGTTTACATAGTGTTGCTTGGTTCTCCTACTGGATTGAAAACCTTGGTTTCATAACTGAGGGAAATACTTAATGTTGATGTGCCACGTCATCCCCTCCTCTTCGGGGAATTACCAACACAGATACAAGCAATCAGGAAGAATTTCTGGCGCCGTTGTTGGGGAGACATCATCAACATCTATCAGGTTCCTGTTGGGGAACGCAGTATTTCAAAAAATTTACCTACGATCACACAAGATCTATCTAGGAGATGCATAGCAACAAGAGGAGAGAGTGTGTCTACGTACCCTCGTAGACCGAAAGCGGAAGCGTTTAGTAACGCGGTTGATGTAGTTGAACGTCTTCGCGATCCAACCGATCAAGTACCGAACGCACGGCACCTCCGTGATCTGCACACGTTCGGCTCGGTGACGTCCCTCAAACTCCTGATCCAGTTGAGACCGAGGGAGAGTTTCGTCAGCATGACGGAGTGGTGACGGTGATGATGAAGTTACCGACATAGGGCTTTGACTAAGCACTACGACAATATGACCGAGGTATAAAACTATGGAGGAGGGCACCGCACACGACTAAAGATCAACTTGTGTGTCTACGGGGTGCCCTCCTCCCCCGTATATAAAGGAGGGGAGGAGGAGGCCGTACGGCCCTAGGGGACGCGCCCAAGGGGGGGAGTCCTACTCCAAGTAGGAATCGGCTCCCCCCTTTCCTAGTCCTAGCAGGAGAAGAAGGAAGGAGAGGGAGAGGGAGAAGGAAAGAGGGGTCGCACCCCCTCCCCTAGTCCTATTCGGACTCCCCTTGGGGGCACCTCCTGGCTATTGCCCCCTCTCTCCCCTAAGGCCCACTAAGGCCCATTACTTCCCCGGGGGTTCCGGTAACCCCTCTGGCACTCCGGTTTTATCCGAAACTAACCGGAACACTTCTGGTGTCCGAATAACATGGTCCAATATATCAATCTTTATGTCTCGACCATTTCGAGACTCCTCGTCATGTCTGTGGTCTCATCTGGGACTCCGAACAACCTTCGGTACATCAAATCACATAACTCATAATACAAATCGTCATCGAACGTTATGCGTGCGGACCCTACGGGTTCGAGAACTATGTAGACATGACCGAGACACATCTCCGGTCAATAACCAATAGCGGAACCTGGATTCTCATATTGGTTCCTACATATTCTACGAAGATCTTTATCGGTCAAACCGCATAACAACATACGTTGTTCCCTTTGTCATCGGTATGTTACTTGCCCGAGATTCGATCGTCGGTATCATCATACCTAGTTCAATCTCGTTACCGGCAAGTCTCTTTACTCGTTCCGTAATGCATCATCCCGCAACTAACTCATTAGTCACATTTCTTGCAAGGCTTGTAGTGATGTGCATTACCGAGAGGGCCCAAAGATACCTCTCCAAAACTCGCAGTGACAAATCCTAATCTCGATCTATGCCAACTCAACAAACACCATCGGAGACACCTGTAGAGCATCTTTATAATCACCCAGTTACGTTGTGACGTTTGATAGAAAACTAAGTGTTCCTCCAGTATTTGGCAGTTGCATAATCTCATAGTCATAGGAGCATGTATAAGTCATGAAGAAAGCAATAGCAATAAACTAAACGATCAAAGTGCTAAGCTAACGGATGGGTCTTGTCCATCACATCATTCTCTAATGATGTGATCCCTTTCATCAAATGAAAACACACGTCCATGGCTAGGAAACTTAACCATCTTTGATTAACGAGCTAGTCAAGTAGAGGCATACTAGGGACACTCTGTTTGTCTATGTATTCACATGTGTACTAAGTTTCCGGTTAATACAATTCTAGCATGAATAATAAACATTTATCATGATATAAGGAAATATAAATAACAACTTTATTATTGCCTCTAGGGCATATTTCCTTCAGTCTCCCACTTGCACTAGAGTCAATAATCTAGATTACACAGTAATGATTCTAACACCCATGGAGTCTTGGTGTTGATCATGTTTTGCTCGTGAGAGAGGCTTAGCCAACGGGTCTACAACATTCAGATCTGTATGTATCTTGCAAATCTCTATGTCTCCCCCTTGACTTGATCGCGGATGGAATTGAAGTGTCTCTTGATGTGCTTTGTTCTCTTGTGAAATCTGGATTCCTTTGCCAAGGCAATTGCACCAGTATTGTCACAAAAGATTTTCATTGGACCCGATGCACTAGGTATTACACCTAGATCGGATATGAACTCCTTCATCCAGACTCCTTCATTTGCTGCTTCCGAAGCAGCTATGTATTCCGCTTCACATGTTGACCCCGCCATGACGCTCTGCTTAGAACTACACCAATTGATAGCTCGGCCATTCAATAAAAATATGTATCCGGTTTGTGACTTAGAGTCATCTGGATCAGTGTCAAAGCTTGCATCGACGTAACCGTTTACAACGAGCTCTTTGTCACCTCCATACACGAGAAACATATCCTTAGTCCTTTTTAGGTATTTCAGGATGTTCTTGACCGTTGTCTAGTGATCCACTCCTGGATTACTTTGGTACCTCCCTGCTAAACTAATAGCAAGGCACACATCAGGTCTGGTACACAAGATTGCATACATGATAGAACCTATGGCTGAGGCATAGGGAATGACTTTCATTTTCTCTCTATCTTGTGCAATGGTCGGGCATTGAGTCTGACTCAACTTTACACCTTGTAACACAGGCAAGAACCCTTTCTTTGACTGGTCCATTTTGAACTTCTTCAAAACTTTGTCAAGGTATGTGCTTTGTGAAAGTCCAATTAAGCGTCTTGATCTATCTCTATAGATCTTGATGCCCAGTATATAAGCAGCTTCACCAAGGTCTTTCATTGAAAAATTCTTATTCAAGTATCCTTTTATGCTATTTAGAAATTCAGTATCATTTCCGATCAACAAATATGTCATCCACATATAATATCAGAAATGCTACAGAGCTCCCACTCACTTTCTTGTAAATACAAGCTTCTCCAAAAATCTGTATGAAACCATATGCTTTGATCACACTATCAAAGCGTATATTCCAACTCCGAGATGCTTGCACGAGTCCATAAATGGATCGTTGGAGCTTGCACACTTTGTTAGCACCTTTAGGATCAACAAAACCTTCTGGTTGCATCATATACAACTCTTCCTTGAGATATCCATTAAGGAATGCAGTTTTGACATCCATTTGCCAAATTTCATAATCATAAAATGCGGCAATTGCTAACATGATTCGGACAGACTTAAGCATCGCTACGGGTTGAGAAGGTCTCATCATAGTCAACTCCTTGAAATTGTCAAAAACCTTTCACAACAAGTCGAGCTTTGTAGACAGTAACATTACCGTCAGCATCAGTATTCTTCTTGAAGACCCATTTATTCTCTATTGCTTGCCGATCATCGGGCAAGTCAACCAAAGTCCACACTTTGTTCTCATACATGCATCCCATCTCAGATTTCATGGCCTCTAGCCATTTTGCGGAATCTAGGCTCATCATCGCTTCCTCATAGTCCGTAGGTTCGTCATGGTCAAGTAACATGACCTCTAGAACAGGATTACCGTACCACTCTGGTGCGGTTCTTACTCTGGTTGACCTACGCGGTTCGGTAGTAACTTGATCAAAAGTTTCATGATCATCATCATTAGCTTCCTCACTAATTGATGTAGGAATCACTTGAACTGATTTCTGTGATGAACTACTTTCCAATAAGGGAGAAGGTACAGTTACCTCATCAAGTTCTACTTTCCTCCCACTCACTTCTTTCGAGAGAAACTCCTTCTCTAGAAAGGATCCATTCTTAGCAACGAATATCTTGCCTTCGGATCTATGATAGAAGGTGTACCCAACAATTTCCTTTGGGTATCCTATGAAGACACATTTCTTCGATTTGGGTTCGAGCTTATCAGGTTGATGCTTTTTCACATAAGCATCCGCCCCAAACTTTAAGAAATGACAACTTGGGTTTCTTGCCAAACCACAATTCATATGGTGTCGTCTCAACAGATTTCGATGGTGCCCTATTTAACGTGAATGTAGCCGTCTCTAAAGCATAACCCCAAAACGATAGCGGTAAATCAGTAAGAGACATCATAGGTGGCACCATATCTAATAAAGTGCGGTTACGACGTTCGAACACACCATTACGCTGTGGTGTTCTAGGTGGCGTGAGTTGCGAAACTATTCCACATTGTTTCAAATGAAGACCAAACTCATAACTCAAATATTCACCTCCACGATCAGATCGTAGCAACTTTATTTTCTTGTTATGATGATTTTCCACTTCACTCTGAAATTCTTTGAACTTTTCAAATGTTTCAGACTTATGTTTCATCAACTAGATATACCCATATCTGCTCAAATCATCTATAAAGGTCAGAAAATAACGATACCAGCCACGAGCATCAACACTCATTGGACCACATACATCGGTATGTATTATTTCCAATAAGTCTATTGCACGTTCCATTGTTCCGGAGAACGGAGTTTTAGTCATCTTTCCCATGAGGCATGGTTCGCAAGCATCAAGTGATTCATAATGAAGTGATTCCAAAAGCCCATCAGCATGGAGTTTCTTCATGAGCTTTACACCAATATGACCTAAATGGCAGTGCCACAAATAAGTTGCACTATCATTATTAAACTTATATCTTTTGGCTTCAATACTATGAATATATGTATCACTACTATCGAGATTCAATAAAAATAGACCACTCATCAAGGGTGCATGACAATAAAAGATATTACTCATATAAATAGAACAACCATTATTCTTTGATTCAAATGAATAACCGTCTCGCATCAAACAAGATCCAGATATAATGTTCATGCTTAATGCTGGCACCAAATAACAATTATTCAGGTCTAAAACTAATCCCGAAGGTAGATGTAGAGGTAGCGTGCTGACCGCGATCACATCGACTTTGGAACCATTTCCCACGCGCATCGTCACCTCGTCCTTAGCCAATATTCGCTTAATCCATAGCCCCTGTTTTGAGTTGCAAATATGAGCAACAGAACCAATATCAAATACCCAGGCGCTACTACGAGCATTAGTAAGGTACACATCAATAACATGTATATCAAATATACCTTTCGCTTTGCCATCCTTCTTATCCGCCAAATACTTGGGGCAGCTCCGCTTCTAGTGACCAGTCCCTTTGCAATAGAAGCACTTAGTCTCAGGCTTAGGTCCAGACTTGGGCTTCTTCTCTTGAGCGGCAACTTGCTTGTTGTTCTTCTTGAAGTTCCCCTTCTTCCCTTTGCCCTTCTTCTTGAAACTAGTGGTCTTGTTGACCATCAACACTTGATGCTCCTTCTCGATTTCTACCTCCACAACCTTTAGCATTGCGAAGAGCTCGGGAATTGTCTTATCCATCCCTTGCATATTATAGTTTATCACAAAGCTATTGTAGCTTGGTGGCAGTGATTGCAGAACTCTGTCAATTACACTATCATCAGGAAGATTAACTCCCAGTTGGGTCAAGTGGTTGTGGTACCCAGACATTCTGAGTATATGTTCACTGACAGAACTATTCTCCTCCATTTTGCAGCTGTAGAACTTATTGGAGACTTCATATCTCTCATTCTGGGCATTTACTTGAAATTAACTTCAACTCCTGGAACATCTCATATACTCCATGACGTTCAAAACGTCATTGAAGTCCCGATTCTAAGCTGTAAAGCATGGCACACTAAACTATTGAGTAGTCATCAGCTTTGCTCTGCTAGACGTTCATAACATCTGGAGTTGCTCCTGCAGTGGGCTTTGCACCTACTGGTGCTTCCGGGACGTAATTCTTCTGTGCAGCAATGAGGATAATCCTCAAGTTACGGACCCAGTCCGTGTAGTTGCTACCATCATCTTTCAACTTAGCTTTCACTAGGAACGCATTAAAATTCAAAGGAACGGTAGCACGGGCCATTTATCTACAACAACATAGACATGCAAAATACTATCAAGTACTAAGTCATCATAAATTAAAGTTCAATTAATCATATTACTTAAGAACTCCCACTTAGATAGACATCCCTCTAGTCATCTAAATGATCACGTGATCCATATCAACTAAACCATGTCCGATCATCACGTGAGATGCAGAAGTTTTCAATGGTGAACATCATTATGTTGATCATATCTACTATATGATTCATGCTTGACCTTTCGGTCTCAGTGTTCCGAGTCCATATCTGCATATGCTAGGCTCGTCAAGTTTAACCTTATTATTCTGCTTGTGCAAAACTGGCTTGCACCCGTTGTATGTGAACGTAGAGCTTATCACACCTGATCATCACATGGTGTCTCAGCACGACGAACTATAGCGACGGTGCATACTCAGGGAGAACACTTATACCTTGAAATTTAGTGAGAGATCATCTTATAATGCTACCGCTGTACTAAGCAAAATAAGATGCATAAAAGATAAACATCACATGCAATCAATATAAGTGATATGATATGGCCATCATTATCTTGTGCCTTTGATCTCCATCTCCAAAGCACCGTCATGATCACCATCGTCACCGGCTTGACACCTTGATCTCCATCGTAGCATCGTTGGTGTCTCGCCAAGTATTGCTTCTACAACTATCACTACCACTTAGTGATAAAGTAAAGCAATTACA
This sequence comes from Triticum dicoccoides, assembly GCF_002162155.2. Taxonomy (NCBI): domain Eukaryota; kingdom Viridiplantae; phylum Streptophyta; class Magnoliopsida; order Poales; family Poaceae; genus Triticum; species Triticum dicoccoides. The sequence continues at coordinate 77,755,871 of NC_041380.1, forward strand.
TGGCGATTGCATTTCATACAATAAAGCGACAACCATATGGCTCCTGTCGGTGTCAAAACCGGCGGATCTCGGGTAGGGGGTCCCGAACTGTGCGTCTAAGGCAGATGGTAACAAGAGGCGGGGACACAATGTTTACCCAGGTTCGGGCCCTCTTGATGGAGGTAATACCCTACTTCCTGCTTGATTGATCTTGATGATATGAGTATTACAAGAGTTGATCTACCACGAGATCGTAGAGGCTAAACCCTAGAAGCTAGCCTATGATTATGATTATTGTTGTCCTATGGACTAAACCCTCTGGTTTATATAGACACCGGAGGGGGCTAGGGTTACACAGAGTCGGTTACAAGGGAGGAGATCTACATATACGAATTGCCAAGCTTGCCTTCCACGCAAAGGAGAGTCCCACCCGGACACGGGACAAAGTCTTCAATCTTGTATCTTCATAGTCCAACAGTCCGACCAAAGTATATAGTCCGGCTGTCCGAGGACCCCCTAATCCAGGACTCCCTCAGTAGCCCCTGAACCAGCCTTCAATGACGATGAGTCCGGCGCGCAGATTGTCTTCGGCATTGCGAGGCGGGTTCCTTCTCCGAATACTCCATAGAAGATTTTGAACACAAGTATCATGTCCGGCTCTGCGAAACAAATTCCACATACCACCGTAGAGAGTATATTATTCCACAAATCTAATCTGGTGACAACTTTTCATAACGTGACATCCTGCCGTGGCCCGGTCATTACGAACCGTTTTCCCTGCCTTCCACTGCACGTGTTGCAAGGTGGTTTTATTGGCACGTCTTGTCGAAGCAAAGATTGTGTTCCCCTTGTCACGGGAGTCTCATCAATATGGGTGTGGGTAACCCAATCGTGCTTGTTAATATGACTCCTCGATTTTAGGCAAGTTCCAAACGGCCACACGGAGGACACTTGATATTCGCCCTCTTTATAAAGGGGCCAAGGCATGTCCTTTTCTTCTCGCGCTCAATCCTTCCCTTCCCCCACCCCGAGTTCCAACACCCAAGGCTCAGGCTAAGCGCTTCGGACCTTCAACCATGTCCGGATCCAACCTTCAAGGCTGGTGGATGGCTTCCTCTGTCACAGAGGAGGACATCAAGAAGCTAAGGGAAGCCAGGTATCTGACCGCCGAAATCTCGCACAGGCTGCCTGCTCAAGGGCAGGTCATCCCCACTCCCAAACTCAACGAGAGTGTCGTATTCGTTTCCCACTTCCTCTGAGGGCTAGGCTTTAGTCTTGATCCCTTTGTTAGAGGGATTATGTTCTATTACGGGCTCGACTTCCACGATATAGCTCCAGATTCCATCCTTCACATATCGTCGTTTATCATCGTGTGTGAGGCCTTCCTCCGCATCACCCCACACTTCGGATTATGGCTCAAGACCTTCAATGTGAAGCCGAAGATGATCGATGGGCGACACGCAGAATGCGGAGGTGCCATAATAAGCAAATGCGCCGATGCTCCATGGCCAAAGGGTTCCTTCCCGGAGGTGTCCAACTTATGGCAGCGGGAGTGGTTTTACATCACAGCTCCCCGAAGTACGAAGTGGGCAGCTGCCCCCGCCTTCCGCCCGGGCCCCCCGCCACAACTGGCGTCATGGGTCAACAAGGGGCTGGATTGGGGGCCAGTTAATGACGTGCCGACATTGCAGAGATGCATCCGAGATCTCCTCAAGAGAGATGTCAGCCTTGTCAAGGTAATGCAAGTCATGCTAGTTCGTCGAGTCCTGCCATGCCAACGTCGATCTCTCCGTATGTGGGAGTTCAACCCGGAAGGACCGCGAACTATTCAGCAGTTCTTCGGCGTGACGCTCGAAGAGATGTATGGATTGTTCTTCGGATCACGAATAAAGTGTCCGGACACCACCGAGGATGCGGGTGTCAACTGCAACCGTCCAGATACCCAGGTAAGTGATTCCGCAGCCGAACATGTTGTCTTTTTATTTGTCACAACATCATTCTGAAAAAATCGCTCTTGGCCAGGACTAGATAAGAAAGGCGAAGATGATCAGGTGTTCGGCCCCCCTTCCCGAAGGCTCATCGGGTCCTATACTAGCCAGGATGCTTGAGCACGCACCTTATCAAGTGCCATCAGGGGAAGATAAATGGGGGAATAAAGAAGCCGAAAGCGGGCCTCACGCATTACTCATCCAAACCGAGGGAATTAGTGTCTTCGCGAAGGAGGATAATCGGGGAGAAGAATCTAGAATCCCCTCTTCCCAAGGAAGGAAAAGGACCGCCTCTGAAGACTTGGAAACGAGGGTTTCCAAATGAGGGAAGAAACCTTCGCCAGGGAGCCCTGCCCCGGAGGGCATCCTTACCGCACTGTGCCCGCAAGGGGGTCAGCCTCCACCGAGCTGTAAGTGAACCAGAGTACTTTTGCTAAATATATCCTGCTTTATCTCCAAGGACAATAACCGAGACATATGTCTTGCAATCTGGATCATAGCCCTTCTCGACAGAGTTCGTCTTCGGGGGATCTTCTTCCAGAGATGATGGAGAGCGAAATGCCTCCCCCTGTCTCCTAACATCCTGGGGCGGACGACCCTGAGGTGTCATAACGGAGGATTTCTCCTGATCCGCCAAGGCCAGAAGGTAACCCTTCGGCCACCCGAAGTCCGGAGTATTCGGATCCTAAGGAGAGCAACAGAAAGAGTATGGGATTTTTCGATGCACAACCGGACGTACTGATGGGTATTTTGGAGCAAGCGGCTATCTCATAGGAGCATCATACTTTAATGGGTACGGTGGTTGAGAGGATCTCATCCACCAAAAGTGGGTTGCATGAAGCTTTTACGAGCTTGCTAAGAGGCTTTGAGGTACGCAAAGTAATATATAATTTTTTTGACGGTACCGCACACGCTAGGTGTGCTCTATACAGATAGTAGCTAAGACTCTGGTTGCTGTCCAGAGGCAGCAAACAGAGGATCGTAGTCCCAGGTAATGATCGCGCTGCTTTCATGTGCAGGCGGCTGACGGTCTAGTGGCTGGCCGGACTGCTGAGTTTGTCAGACTGAGCCAGCAACTTGACGCGACATATGCTAACATTGCGCTTGTGAACAAGCGGGTTGACGAGGCACAGGGTATGTATTTTCGGGTGGTCAAAAAATATTAAGAGGAGCATGATGCTAGTATCTATAATATGATGTGACTGCAGATGGAGCTGCCGCCGTGGAGACCCTTCGGGCGGAACTTGCCCGAGCCAAGGAACAAGCCAGGAGGAGTGATGCGGCTGCCCTAAAGGCGGCCGAAGACTTAAGAGCCGAACAGGCTGCTCATCGCAAGAGTGAAGATAAAATAGCCAAGATGGTTGTTGAGCTGAAAGATGCCGCCGGCCGATATTAGCTTCTTGAAAAGGAAAGCCAAGTGAGAGCGGCTAACCTAAAGAAAGCCATGGAAGCAGCCAAGGAAACCCATTCTAAAATCAGAGCGGCGAAGGAGGAGCTCCGTCAAGCCAGAGATATCACGGCTGGGAAGCCCTTTTTGTTGCAGACGAAGTTCGGAGATCTGAAGTATGCCCCTCTGGATTAGTTATGGAGTGTTGCAGCGCGTATTTGGACTTGACAAAGAGTGCTGCTGATGCGACTGCGTTTTTCAAAGATCAAAAAGATCACGAAGTGGAAAAGTTGTTCTGGTCGCAATTCAGTGCTCCAACGCGTCCGCTGCTTTTAAATGAGCAAATGGTCGAGTGGGTTGCCATGAGGTCTGTCGTGGATCATCTTTGGCCAGAAGGGCCAAGGCCGAATAGTTATTTTGGTTTAGTGCAACGATTCCTTGGTGTTGTGCCGCATATCGACGCTGTAAAGTGGTCGGCATGCATAGAGGGTGCGCGGATGGCTCTTGCCCGTGTTAAGACATACTGGGCAGAGATGGATGCCACCGCTATTGCAACCCGGGGTCCGGCCGTAGGCCAGGTCTCGGCTGAGCACTATTTTGAAGAAGTCCTAGAAGGCGCTCGTTTAATAGTGGCTCAGTGCTCGAAGAGTATCATGTTCGAGTGACATGTATCCCAATTGTAAGAACAATGCTATTTGGATTATAAAGGCTATGTTTATACTTTTGCCTGGAAGTATTATGATGTCTCCTGTGCGGCCGTTTATGTATGTATATAACATGAAAGTTTGCAGTCGTCGGCTTCAGCCCCCACGCACATAATGCGGGGGTGTTCGGAAAAGCGCGTATTCACACTTGACCCAATGTCTTGGTCCTTTAAGGAGGTGACAGCGCGGCGAACATGGCAATCGGACTATATAGCTTTAACACTTTCACTTAGCCATAGGAGTTTGACGGTGGGGCTACGATATAGCCCTTGGTACTTCCGCACTCATCCGAACATGGTGCATGTACATACATGTCCAGGAAACCGGCCCTTCATTAATGCAGAGGAATCGCGAAGATTCCGCTGAGTCGTCGAGTGGTTGACCAGCCTCGCGCTTTATCATGACAGTCAGTTTTCGGCTTTCCCTACTGAGGTGCTCGTCCAAATGAACCAGGGCACAATCGCGGTAGTTCTCCCGGTGCCACCTTAGCCAATAGAGCGGAACGTAAGGTAGCAAAACACGGGAGCCGGGCAAACCCAACTATTGACCAAAGACATGATTCGGATCTGATGCATATAAGGCCAAACTCGCGACGCCGAACACTCCCTAAGGTATTCGGACTTTACAACATATACTGGGCTAAGTAACACCCTCGATAATGAGCCCTGAATTTCCAGTACGTGCATTAGTCTGACATGACGAAATGCCAATAACGCCAGCATCCCTCTTGGTTATGTTGAGTATTCAGAGTGTGTGAAGCAACAAGAGACAGTAAAAAAAGGTTTACATAGGGTCTTAATCTAAAAAGAAACCTTTGAACGGGGCCCTGCTGCACGTCTGCAGATGTGTCTCCGTTGTGCCGTATCCTGGAAGGGTGTAGCACGATGATCATCTGGAAGAGAGAAAAGCCCAGGTGAAAGTTTTTGTGCGAAAAATTGGTTATTCTTAATAAACCATTAAAATTCAATCTAAATAAGGTCAAGATGAACCGTAGTCCTTTTTACATGCGGGAAGCCCCTAGCACCACCTATGGGGGTATATCCATTGACCCAGTCTTAGGTTTATCTGAGCTGTTACAACTAGTGGTGCGCCGGACTCGTCTAGCCGTGTCCGTGGTCTTGACGACCGATCATTTATTCTGGTTTGGAGAGGATGTTTAGTGTTCGGCTGCTAAAGCCGCCACACATTCTTACGCATGTAAGGAACGCTCTGTGTTTCCGCTAACTATGATGATGCCACGTGGACCGGGCATCTTAAGCTTAAGATAAGCGTAATGCGGTATTGCATTAAAACAGGCGAAGGCCGTTCTTCTGAGTAGTGCTTGATAGCCGCTTCGGAATGGAGCGATGTCGAAGGTTAACTTTTCACTTCGGAAGTTGTCGGGAGAACCGAATACAACCTCTAGTACTAGAGAGCCCGTGCAGCGGGCCTCTGGGCCTGGTATTACTCCTTTAAAGGTAGTATTGCTTTGGCTTATTCTTGTTGGGTCTATCCCCATTTTGCAGACGGTGTCCTGATATATCAGATTAAGACTACTGCCGCCGTCCATAAGGACTCAAGTGAGGTGGTATCCATCAATTATTGGGTCTAGCACCAAGACAGCCCATCCTCTGTGCCGGATACTAGTCGGGTGATCCCTGCGATCAAAAGTGATCGGGCGAGCCGACCAAGGGTTGAACTTGGGGGTGACGTGCTCCATGGTGTATACGTCTCGGGGTGCACGCTGGCGCCTCCTCTTCGGTATGTGAGTTGCGTAAATCATGTTCACTGTTTTGACCTCTGGTGGGAATTTTTTATGTCCCCCAGTGTTCAACTGGCGAGGCTCGTCCTCGTCTTCGCTTGGTGTCTCCCTCCCCTTGTGTTCGGCGTTTAGCTTGCCGGCCTGCTTGAAGACCCAGCATTCTCTGTTGGTGTGATTTGCGGGTTTGTCGGAGGTGCCATGAATCTGACATAATCTGTCTAGAATTTTGTTAAGGCTGGACGGTCCATCTCTGCTGCCTTTAAATGGCTTTTTCCATTGACCGGGTCGAGAGCTCCTGAATCCGGCGTTTACCGTCGTGTTGTCTGGGTTGTCTTTGTTGTTTCGGCGCTTGCTTTTATTGCGTCACGGTTTCCCGTTTCCATCCCTGACTTCGGATGCACCCAGGTTGCTGGTGCCGCTACGGGCCAGCCAGCTGTCTTCGCCTGCGCAAAAGTGGGTCATAAGGCTTGTTAGGGCTGCCATTGTCCTCGGTTTTTCTTGGCCGAGGTGTCTGGCGAGCCATTCGTCCCGGACACTGTGTTTGAAAGTCGCTAAGGCTTCGGTGTCCGGGCAGTCGACAATTTGATTCTTCTTAGTGAGGAATCTGTTCCAAAGCTTTCGGGCTGACTCTCCGGGCTGTTGAATTATATGACTTAAATCGTTTGCATCCGGAGGTCGGATATAGGTCCCTTGAAAATTAGCCCTAAAAGCATCTTCAAGCTCTTCCCAACTTCCAATTGAGTTTTCGAGGAGGCTCTTCAACCAGTGCCGAGCTGGTCCTTTCAACTTGAGGGGCAAGTATTTGATGGCGTGGAGACCATCTCCGTGAGCCATGTGGATATGAAGGATAAAGTCCTCAATCCAGACCCCAGGGTTTGTCGTTCCGTCGTATGCCTCTATGTTCACGGGTTTGAATCCTTCTGGAAATTCGTGATCCAGAACCTCATCGGTGAAGCATAGGGGGTGTGCGGCACCCCTGTATTTGGATGTGTCATGGCATTCTGACGGTTGTAGTGTTCGGTTTTGATTCTGTGTCGGAACACGCTTCCTAGATCCGTAGATGGACCAGGTCATACCGGCTTTTTGGTGCAAGTCCTCACATAAATCGTGTGCTGACTTATGTGCGACATCGTTAGCCGCCCTATCGCGGCCACGGGGTGGTTGATCTGACTGATCGGCCGTTTTATTTTTCGGCTATATAGGCTCTAAAGCCTCGTCATCGAATTCAGGCAGCAGCTTGCGCTTTGGATAGCTCTTTGTGTGGCGGTTGCCACCATACTTTTCTTCAGTGTCGAGCACTTTGTTCCATCTACTGTTGAGTGTATTTTGCGCGGCCTTAAGCCTTTGCTTCTGCTTCTTCAGACTCCTCGCGGTAGCAATAAGCCTTCTGTGGAGGTCCTCTTGCTCCAAGTGCCTTTCCGGGATGATGTGTGCATCATCGTCCGGACTGTTCTCCTCTCCGGATATAGGTTGATGAGCTTTATCCTCGGCATCGCCGTTGTCGGTGTCAAAACCGGCGGATCTCGGGTAGGGGGTCCCGAACTGTGCGTCTAGGCCGGATGGTAACAGGAGGCAAGGAACACGATGTTTTACCCAGGTTCGGGCCCTCTTGATGGAGGTAAAACCCTACGTCCTGCTTGATTAATATTGATGATATGGGTAGTACAAGAGTAGATCTACCACGAGATCGAGGAGGCTAAACCCTAAAAGCTAGCCTATGGTATGATTGTTGTATGATGAAGTTGTCCTACGGACTAAAACCCTCCGGTTTATATAGACACCGGAGAGGGTTAGGCTTACACAAAGTCGGTTACAATGGTAGGAGATCTAAATATCCGCATCGCCAAGCTTGCCTTCCACGCCAAGGAAAGTCCCATCCGGACACGGGACGAAGTCTTCAATCTTGTATCTTCATAGTCCTCGAGTCCGGCTGAAGGTATAGTCCGGCTACCCGGACACCCCCTAATCCAGGACTCCCTCAGTAGACCCCGAACCATGCTTCAATGACGACGAGTCCGGCGCGCAGATTGTCTTCGGCATTGCAAGGCGGGTTCTTCTCCAAATTCCGTGTACCTGCTGAATAATGTCCGATTTTCGTAATGTAGCGCACCTTGGCTTCCACGCCCAATAATGGTCGTCTTCCACGTGTTAAACGAATGCGAAAAGTCGGGGTGTTTTTACATTCACACCCCTAGCCGCATAAACGAGCCGCCTATTTAATGGGATGGGGATTCAGATCCAAACCACACCTTCTCCTCTCCGCGAGTAATCATCAGAGCGCCTCCAGCAAAGGTCCATTCCAACATGGCCAGCCGTCGCAGCTCCTCCTCTCGCCCTTCCAGTCCTAAACCTGGAGACTGGGAGAGGTGCTCCATCCCGCACAACGAGCTAGTATCGCTTCAGGCCAAAGGATTTCTCCCTCAGGCCTATATGGTCCCGGTCCGAGCCGGACTTGCCACCTATAATGGCAGAGAGCAAGCGAAGAGCACCCCCAATCCCTCCAAAGGAGAGAGGGTGTGCCTCGTCCCTTATCTAGTAAGAGGACTTGGATTTCCAATTCATCCATTTCTCCGTGGGCTTCTGGAGTTCTACGGCCTCCAGCTGCACAATCTCACGCCCGCCTCTATATTGCATATCGCGGGCTTCATCGCCCTTTGCGAGCTATTCTTGGGTGTTGAGGCTCATTTCGCGCTGTGGAAGAGGTTATTCTGCCTGGTGCCCCGCTCTCAAGAGGGGTCTATATATCAAGTGGGCGGAGCCGAAGTGTGGCGTATCGCCGGGATCGATATCTATCCGGAACCCCAAAGAAGGCGTCCGAGGACTGGCCCTCAGAATGGTTTTATATAGATGATGTCCCGCTGCCGGATCCTATCTGGGTCGGTCTCCCCGAATTCAACAGTGCTCCCTTAAAGAAATGCCTAAGCTGGCGTCCGCGGAGCTCTCAGAGAGAAGGTGACAGGGACGTCCTTCACCTGATGGGTCGGATAAGACTATTGGCTCATTCCGGACTAACCATGATTGAGGTCATGGCCGCATGCATTATGCGAGGGGTGCAGCCGCTTCAATGTAGAGGCCACCCCATGTGGGATTTTAACGGGGAGGATGACGCCATCCGTTACGGTCGTAAGGGGCCACCCTCAACTGCCGCTCTAGTAAAGATCTTATCCTCTTTGTACAAGGGAGAAGAGGAGGAATTCCTCCGCGTCAACCCGCAGGGCGGATTTTATATTCACAGCCCTCCGAGTTGGGTAAGTGGACAATTGTGCTTGTGCATCCGTTTTATATTCCCATGATTAAATACGTGGTCTTTTGATTTCAACGCAGGAACTTCGTCAGGAAGTAAAGGATATAAACAGCCGTCCCCCACAGCTCGAGGATCCAGAACGGTCCCTCGATCCGGACTCCGAAGAGGATCCGGACATATCGGTGGAGCTGATTGACGGGGTGTTTTATCAGCTAAGCAAGGACAATACCTTGGTGGCCATTACGGCTGATTACCCAGGGTTAATCCCGGCCTCCCAGGTAACAAAGAGCGGAGTCTCATCCCCTTGAGAAGGAATCCATTCTCACGCATTTCAGTTTTTCTGACAACGATCATGTTTTGTAGGGGAGGTTTCCGAGGCGGGAGGCCGAACCTGCGGCGGCTAGCCAACGAGGGGCCGCAGGGCCCCGTGGGGTAAAAAGGAATGTAGTCCGGACTGAGACGCCGGCGCAAAGGTATAGCACACCCTCTTTTTCCCTGGTGTTATTCCTTCAGGGCATATTAACGTTCGTGCTGTCTTCAGGACAAAGAGACCTCGCCGGACTATATCCGGAGAGGTTGGCAATCACGCCTCCACCAGCCAGGCTCCAACGCCTGGCCCGGAAGCGGAAGCGAACACAAGGCGCGCACCGGACGCTCCTCCGACAGAGGATGCGGATAGGTTGTCTGCCACCAATTCCGAGGTGGAGAGTGCCATGAACCACAGGTGTCGCCGGACAGTTCTCCGCGACACTTGTTTCTCCCAAGAGGCATTAGATGCCTTCAATTCGGGAGATGCGTATCTCCGTGCCGCTCAAAATGGTTTAGCCAGAGCCACGGAGCAATATGTAAAAGACATACGGGTAAGAAAATTTTGGTAAATATATATATATATATATATATATACCAGTAGCCCCCGAGACTTGAAACAGTTAGGGTAACTGATTTAAGGATCACTTGTTACGCAGGTTCTTACAAAGAAGAATACCGTACTGTCCCAGGAGCTGGAAGAGTGCAAAGCCCAACTGGAGGCCGCACTAGCCGCGGTAGGGGAGCCCAAAGAGACCCCCTCTGGTAAGATATACTTTGAAAGATTAGTATCTTGCAAAGTGCGGCGTGGGTGTAAATCTGACAAATCATATTGCAGATGGCGCCGGACTAGATCCGGAGAGGCAACAACTCTTGCACCGGCTAAAGGCCGGTGAGAGTATGTTGACAAGGGTGAGGCGGGAGAAGAATGATCTTCAGGATGCCAACACCAAGCTGGACGTTGAACTTAAAGATGTTCGTGGCCAGCTGTCGAACTCTACTAAGGAGAATCAGCGGCTTCGATGCGGCATATTTAGTAAGTGCTTAAGCGAATCTTTGAAAGAAAAGAGTTCGGCGAGGAAGTCGACTAACAGAGTAATGTCTGTAGGTATGCTAACGGGTCATCCCGCAGAGGAGATGCCCGATTCTACAGGTGACCTTCTTCCCGAGCTCTTGCAACTGCACAGGCGAGTTCGGCAGGCGATGCGAGGCGTTTCCCAAGCCTTATGGCCTTCCCACTCCATGCCCGAGGGCCTTGGAGAGCTTTCGGAGAAGCTTAAGGGAGCTCGGCGGCGCTTCCGGTTGTGTACGGCCAAGTAGAATTGGCCGCCAAGTATTCCCAGCAGGACTGTAAGTTAGACAGCCTGTTAGATGGTATTGAAGAGGAATACAATCAGTCAGAGTGACTATGTAATTTTTAATTGACATGTGTAATGCCTTCTAGCCGGATTGTAGATCGTTTGTCGTTGCCGACCTTTTCGCTTCAACCTCAGGACCTGACGGTCCGGAGTGTGTCCGAATACCCTACTGGTTATGTAAGAACCGGGTTGTGCATGGAGACCAGGCGTAGCGGTCATTAGTGCTTTATCAGACAAGTGCCCAACTAGTTATGTTATAATACATGGTTAGTAAGAAACATCTTCCAGAGAGAATAGTTCCGTTAGGGGTTCCTTTCTCTGGGAGGCATGCCCAAAAGTGCATGTCCGGACTGCAAACGCAGGAAAATCATCTGGGGGCATATATATAAATAAGTAAAAAAGGTCATCTTTTAGTTCACCGACCAAATATTCCCTTAAGAACGCTAGCTTTCGGCTTCACCCAGTCTGAGGTACATATCCGGCTGATCCGGCAGTAACAATCGCAGAGGTGCTCCCTTTACCACCTAGCCGAACAATCGGGAACGTAGGGTAAGCACAGGAGCCAGGCAACCCAGCTTGGCCAAAACTTAAGTCATATCGATGCATATAATGGTGAAGAAAAGGTACATGCGGAAGTTTGACACATGTGGTGGGCATGAAGCCCGTATAAGTAAGCTTCTGTTAAAGAAGCCCCCAGGTTTAAGGAGCGCGAGTAGCACGTCACTTGAGGAGCCTTTAAGGGCTATAAAAGAAAAAAGGGGGGAAGGAGAGAAATGTAAGACAGAAAATGTAAAAAATGGACAAAGGAAGGAGACAAACACAGAGTCCGGCGCTAGGCATAGAATCTTCGGAGACGGGCTGTGTTCCATGGGTTCGGCTCGAGTCGGTTATCCGACGCATCTTGCAGGCGGTATGCTCCACCAGTCAGGACTTGGTCGATTATGAAGGGACCTTCCCACTTGGGCTTCAGCTTGTCCTTTTTCTTGTCCGGCAGGCGTAGAACTAATTCGCCAACGTTGTAGTTTTTGGCCCGCACTTCTCTGCTTTGATATCTTCGAGCCTGATGTTGATAGAATGCGGAACGGGCTTTTGCCACGTCGCGCTCCTCCTCTAAGGCGTCCAAACTGTCCTGCCGATCGAGCTCGGCTTCCCTTTCTTCGTACATACGCACTCGAGGTGAGTCATGAATTATGTCGCAGGGCAAGACTGCCTCTGCGCCGTACACCATAAAAATGGTGTGTATCCGGTGGTGCGATTCGGCGTGGTCCGCAGCCCCCAGAGTATGGAGTCGAGCTCCTCTACCTAGTGCGTGTTAGATTCCTTGAGGGACCGCACTAATCTGGGTTTGATGCCGCTCATGATGAGACCATTTGCACATTCGACCTGACCGTTAGTTTGTGGGTGATAGACGGAAGCATAATCGAGCTTGATGCCCATGTTTTTGCACCAGAGTTTTACCTCATCGGCCGTAAAGTTCGTGCCGTTATCGGTGATGATGTTGTGGGGGACGCCATAACGGTCTATGACCCCGGATATAAAGTCTATCGCAGGTCTGGATTCGGCCGTCTTAACAGGCTTGGCTTCTATCCATTTGGTGAACTTATCCACCATGACCAGTAAGTATTTTTTCTTGTGGGTTCCACCTTTAAGGGGCCCCACCATGTCAAGCCCCCATACCGTGAAAGGCCAAGTGATAGGGATAGTTTGGAGGGCAGTGGGTGGCATATGGCTTTGGTTTGCAAAAAGCTGGCAACCGGCGCATCGTTGGACCAAGTCCTGAGCGTCCGCCCGGGCCGTCGGCCAATAAAAGCCTGTACGGAAGCCTTGCTTACAAGGGACCGGGCTGCAGCGTGATGGACACCGAGTCCGGCATGAATTTCAGCCAGCAGGTTCCGCCCTTCCTCTTCGGAGATGCACCTTTGAAGGACTCCGGTAGTGCTTTTCTTATAAAGTTCTCCCTCATGGACTTTATAGGCTTTAGATCGCCGCACTATACAGCGTGCCTTGTTTTGGTCCTCTGGGAGTTCCTGCCTAGTAAGGTAGGCTAGGAATGGCTCTGTCCACGGGGCGATAACGGCCATTAGTACGTGGGCTGAGGTTGTGATTTCATTGGCAGAGCCTCCGATTATGTCAGATTGTTCGGCGTCGGACAGTGCGGTTGGGTCCGGGCTAATATTGCCATGTTCCTCTTCCCATACTATGGATGGCTTGAACAGCCTTTCCAGGAAGATGTTGGGGGGATCGCATCGCGTTTTGCGCCGATGCGTGCCAGGACGTCTGCCGCCTGATTGTTTTCTCGGGCTATATGGTGAAATTCGAGCCCCTCAAACCGAGCTGACATTTTGAGGACGGCGTTGCGGTAAGCTGCCATTTTTGGATCCTTGGCATCGAAGTCTCCATTTATTTGGGATATCGCGAGGTTCGAATCCCCGCGCACCTCTAGGCGTTGAATGGCCATGGATACTGCCATCCGGAGACCATGTAAAAGGGCCTCGTATTTGGCTGCATTGTTGGAGTCCATGTACATAATCTGGAGTACATATTGAACTGTGTCTCCTGTGGGGGACGTCAAAACGACGCCGACCCCAAGTCCGGCCAACATTTTGGAACTGTCGAAGTGCATGATCCAGTTTGAATATGTGCCGTACTCTTTAGGGAGTTCGGCCTCTGTCCATTCTGCGATGAAGTCGGCCAAAACTTGCGACTTGATAGCCCACCGTGGCCTATAAGTTATGTCGAACGGGAGGAGCTCGATGGCCCATTTTGCAATCCGGTCCATTGCGTCACGGTTGTTTATAATATCGTTGAGTGGTACTTCCGATGCTACTGTGATTGAACACTCTTGAAAGTAGTGTCGTAGCTTCCGGGATGCCATGAATACCACATATGCAATCTTTTGATAATGTGGGTACCGTGATTTGCATGGGGTGAGGACAGTGGACACATAGTAAACCGGCTTTTGAAGGGGTAATTTGTGTCCGTCTGTTTCCCGTTCGACGACGAGTACTGCGCTAACAACTTGATGGGTTGCTGCAATGTACAATAGCATTGGTTCGCCGATGTTTGGCACGGCCAGGACGGGGTTTGTTGCCAATAGGGCTTTTATTTCCTCGAGTTCGGCCGTGGCGGCATCCGTCCACTTGAAGTGTTCGGTGCGCCGAAGGAGGCGATAGAGGGGTAGCGCCTTTTCTCCCAACCGGGAGATAAAGCGGCTTAGAGCCGCCATGCATCCGGTTAATTTTTGTATTTGTTTGAGGTCCTTTGGGATATCCAATTGTGACAAAGCTCGGATCTTGGCTGGATTTGCTTTGATTCCTCTACCGGATACAATGAACCCCAAGAGCTTTCCGGCTGGAACGTCGAAAACGCATTTTCCGGATTTAGCTTGATGTCATATGCTCGGAGGTTGTCAAATGTAAGCCTCAAGTCGTCTACTAGAGATTCGACATGTTTTGTTTTTACGACCACATCATCCATGTATGCCTCTACTGTTTTGCCGATCTAGTTTGCCAGACATGTCTGAATCATGCGCTGATATGTTGCGCCGGCATTTTTGAGCCCGAAAGGCATTGTGTTGAAGCAGAATGGGTCGTATGGGGTGATGAATGCTGTTGCGGCTTGGTCTAACTCGGCCATCTTGATTTGATGGTAACCGGAGTATGCGTCGAGGAAGCACAACGAATCGTGTCCTGCAGTTGTGTCGATAATTTGATCAATGCGGGGGAGGGGGAAGGGATCCTTTGGGCAAGCCTTGTTAAGGTCTTTGAAGTCAACGCACAGGCGTCAGGATTTGTCCTTCTTTGGTACCATCACCAAGTTTGCTAGCCAGTCCGGATGTTTTATATCTCTGATGAATCCGGCCTCCAATAGTTTGGCTAGCTCCTCTCCCATTGCCTGTCTCTTGGGCTCAGAGAAACGCCGAAGGGCTTGTTTGACAGGTTTGAATCCTTTTAGGATATTTAAGCTGTGTTCGGCCAGCCTGCGTGGGATTCCTGGCATGTCTGAAGGGTGCCAGGCAAAAATGTCCCAGTTCTCCCGTAGGAATTCTCGTAGTGCGGCATCTACATCGGGGTTTAATCGTGCCCCGATGGAAGCTGTTTTATTGGGGTCCGTTGGATGGACCTAGAATTTGACTATTTCATCCGCTGGTTTAAAAGAGGTGGACTTGGATCTTCTATCGAGTATCACATCGTCCCTGTTTACCGTGGAGCGCAGCGTAGTCAGTTCCTCAGCCGCTAGGGCCTCGGACAGTGCCTCAAGGGCCAATGCGGGTGTCTTGTTTTCAGCGCGGAGTGCTATGTCCGGATCACTAGCGAGAGTGATGATTCTGTTCGGCCCGGGCATCTTGAGCTTCATGTACCCGTAATGGGGTATTGCTTGGAAGATTGTAAACACTTCCCGCCCCAGCAGAGCGTGGTATCCGCTACTGAACGGGGCCACTTGGAATGTGACCTCTTCGGACCTATAATTATCCGGCGTGCCGAACACCACATCTAGTGTGATTTTTCCTGCACAGTGCGCTTCCCGACTAGGGATTATTCCTCTAAAGGTTGTGCTGCTTCGCTCAATGCGGTTCCAGTCTATTTCCATTTTTTGAAGGGTTTCCTCATAAATGAGGTTCAATCCGCTGCCTCCGTCCATGAGTACCTTGGTGAGGCGAAATTCGTCCACTATAGGATTGAGTACCAATGCGGCTGGTGCTCGAGCTGTTCGGAATTTAGGTTCATCACTGCCATTAAAAGTAATAGCCGTGTCACTCCATGGGTTTATTGTTGCTACTTGATAGACTTCAGCGAGGTTGTGGAGTGTTCTTTTTCGCATATTATTTGATGCGAAAGTTTCGAAGACTGTTAAGACTGTACTAGAGTCCCTGAGGTGGCTTTCTGCGGCCTCCGGAATTAGGAGATCTTCGCCCCTTTTGGCCACCTGCCGGAGTATCCAACATGCTCTGAGGCTATGAGTTGGTGTGGCGTCCTCTGTACAATGAATTTTACAGGGTCCATTAAGCCATCCCTCCAGTACGGTTCCATGCCCTGTAGAGGGTTTTGGTTTTTTGGTTTTTAACCCGGGTGTCTGATGATGATGCACCCTTTTATTTCGGACGAGGTTTCTATTCAGGGCCAGATTGTCCCAAAATTTAGTTTCGGTTTTCCGGGCGCTTTCCATCGCACAGTACTTTTGTACTATGGACGCTAAGTCAGCGAAGTGTGTAAGATCATGACGACTTGTGGCGTTGAGGATTCCCTTGTCCGTGCAATTATTGCAGAAGATTGAGATTGCGTCTTCCTCGCGGCAGTCCTTTATCCTGTTCATAACCAGGAGGAACCTTGCCCAGTAATGATGTACTGTTTCTTCGGGCTTTTGCCTGATTTGGGATAGATCGCTTATGTTCGGGTGGGTGGGTGGAATTAAGTCCGGAACTTCACCCAATCTAAGACTCAGAGGCCAAGGAGTTTCCGAACTCTGAAGTTTGGATTCTTGGATGTTGTCCAGTGAATCTAGCCCGTTGCCTGATTCTAAGTTCAGTCTTGAGTTACATCCTCCCCTCTGCAGGTATCCGGCTTGGAGGATCGGGATTCCGGACGTAGCTAGTCCTTAAGATAGATGAAGAGTCGCCGCAATGTGCCTCTACCACGGCAACGTGATGGGTGACTTGGGGAGAATTAATTTCTCTTAGATCGGGTTTAAGCCCAATCTGGTCATAATCCGTAGTGACCCCCAAGGAGGCGATGCGATCCAAGAGCTCGTTTACGGAAGAGAGCTCCATTGGATCTAACTGCTCGACGAGTTCCGAGCTGACGTGAAGATTGCTTTTGATGACCCGAGAGGTCACCGTCAGTGCAAAGGCCGAACAGGCGGCCATGAGAAAACCGCCTAGCCGGAGAGTTTGGCCAACAGCCAAGGCTCCCTTAGTAACGGCGCCGTCTTTAAAGACGGGAAGAGGCATCCTTCCTGATTGCGACGGCACAGAGGAACTCTCAATGAAAGCACCAATGTCGGTGTCAAAACCGGCGGATCTCGGGTAGGGGGTCCCGAACTGTGCGTCTAGGCCGGATGGTAACAGGAGGCAAGGAACACGATGTTTTACCCAGGTTCGGGCCCTCTTGATGGAGGTAAAACCCTACGTCCTGCTTGATTAATATTGATGATATGGGTAGTACAAGAGTAGATCTACCACGAGATCGAGAAGGCTAAACCCTAAAAGCTAGCCTATGGTATGATTGTTGTATGATGAAGTTGTCCTACGGACTAAAACCCTCCAGTTTATATAGACATCGGAGAGGGTTAGGTTACACAAGGTCGGTTACAATGGTAGGAGATCTAAATATCCGCATCGCCAAGCTTGCCTTCCACGCCAAGGAAAGTCCCATCCAGACATGGGACGAAGTATTCAATCTTGTATCTTCATAGTCCTGGAGTCCGGCTGAAGGTATAGTCTGGCTACCCGGACACCCCCTAATCCAGGACTCCCTCAGCCGTGATGGGACAGCGGCTCCGTACTATGTTCGCCGTCCGCTGGTTCATCCTTCTCTGTCGCTGGCTCCATGTGGTCGTCTTTTGCTTTGGAGTCGATCGGGGTATTATTCGCTGTTATCGTTGTTTTGCCGAGGCGGGATTTGGAGCGGCGCCTACGTCATCGCTTTGGTTGCTTCTCGAGGGGATTATCCTTCGCTGCATCCTTCCGTTCCTCGTCATTGTTTTCTTTGGGTGTATCCACCATGTATATATCGTGTGATGAAGTGGCTGTCCAGCGCCCTGTGGGCGGTGGTTCCTGTTCCTCTCCTACATCATCGTCCATACCGCCGATGTCTTTGGAGTCGAAATCAAGCATGTCGGTTAAGTCATCGACAGTGGCTATTAAGTGGGTGGTGGGTGGGCAACGAATTTCTCCGTCATCCGCTTCCCACTCCAGCCGGTCATAGTTCGGCCAAGGGCCTCCTGACAAGGAGAGAGACCTTGATGAATTTAGCACATCGCCCAAGGGAGAGTGCTGAAAGATATCCGCGGAGGAAAACTCCATAATCGGCGCCCAATCAGATTCGATAGGCACAGACGCAGGCGGTTCGGAGCCCGTGGCCGGGGACGAATCCAAGGATCCGGCAACACAGGTCTCGTAGGAGGTGAAGTCAGTATTCGGCTCTATCGCCGCTGAGTGTGCGGCCTCCGTGGTGGGGTCCATCCACCCGTCCTCGGACGACGCGGTCTACTCCGGATCAACGGCCGGAGTTGCCACAGGTGTGATCTCCCGAACACTGTCTAGCGGCAGAGCTAAGTCATGTTCGTCGTGACTGTGCGGCACACCTGACACGGGCTCGAATCCGTTGAAGATCAAGTCTCTGCGGATGTCTGCAGTATAGTTTAAGTTTCTAAACCTGACCTGACAGCCAGGGGCGTAGCTCTCAATCTGCTCCAGATGGCCAAGCGAGTTGGCCCGCAGTGCGAAGCCGCCGAATACGAAGATCTGTCTGGGGAGAAAAACCTCACCCTGGATCACATTGTTGCCGATGATTGAAGGAGCCATCAAGCCTTATGGTGACGACATAGTGGAACTCTCAATGAAAGCACCAATTTCGGTGTCAAAACCGGTGGATCTTGGGTAGGGGGTCCCGAACTGTGCGTCTAAGGCGGATGGTAACAGAAGGCGGGGGACACAATGTTTACCCAGGTTTGGGCCCTCTTGATGGAGGTAATACCCTACTTCCTTCTTGATTGATCTTGATGATATGAGTATTACAAGAGTTGATCTACCACGAGATCGTAGAGGCTAAACCCTAGAAGCTAGCCTATGATTATGATTGTTGTTGTCCTACGGACTAAACCCTCTGGTTTATATAGACACCGGAGGGGGCTAGGGTTACACAGAGTCAGTTACAAGGGAGGAGATCTACATATCTGAATTTGCAAGCTTGCCTTCCACGCAAAGGAGAGTCCCACCCGGACATGGGACGAAGTCTTCAATCTTGTATCTTCATAGTCCAATAGTCTGGCCAAAGTATATAGTCCGGCTGTACGAGGACCCCCTAATCCAGGACTCCCTCAGCTCCTGCCAGTTTCCCATAACTGTTACAAAACATGATCATCTCATACAACAATTTATATAATCACGTCTCGACCATATCACATCACAACATGCCCTGCAAAAACAAGTTAGACGTCCTCTACTTTGTTGTTGCAAGTTTTACGTGGCTGCTACGGGCTTCTAGCAAGAACCTTTCTTACCTACGCATCAAAACCACAACGATTTTTCGTCAAGTGTGTTGTTTTAACCTTCAACAAGGACCGGGCGTAGTCAAACTCGATTCAACTAAAGCTGGAGAAATAGGCACCCACTAGCCACCTGTGTGTGAAGCACGTCGGTACGACCAGTCTCATGAACGCGGTCATGTAATGTCGGTCTGGGCCACTTCATCCAAAAATACCGCTGAATTAGAGTATGAGATGCTGGTAAGCAGTATGACTATTATCGCCCACAACTCTTTGTGTTCTACTCGTGCATATAACATCTACGTATAGACCTGGCTCGAATACCACTATTGGGGAATGCAGTATTTCAAAAAAATTACCTACGATCATACAAGATCTATCTAGGAGATGCATAGCAACAAGAGGGGAGAGTGTGTCTACGTACCCTCGTATACCGAAAGCGGGAGCATTTAGTAACGCGGTTGATGTAGTCGAACGTCTTCACGATCCAAACGATCAAGTATCGAACGTACAACACCTCCGTGATCTGCACATGTTCATCTCGGTGACGTCCCTCGTACTCTTGATCCAGTTGAGGCCGAGGGAGAGTTTCGGCAGCACGACGGCGTGGTGACGGTGATGATGAAGTTACCGACGCAGGGCTTCGCCTAAGCACTACGACAATATGACCGAGGTGTAAAACTGTGGAGGGGGCACCGCACACGGCTAAAGATCAACTTGTGTGTCTATGGGGTGCCCCTCCCCCGTATATAAAGGAGGGGAGGAGGAGGTCGGCCGGCCCTAGGGGGCGCGCCCAAGGGGGGGAGTCCTACTCCAAGTAGGAATCGGCTCCCCCCTTTCCTAGTCCTAGTAGGAGAAGAAGGAACGAGAGGGAGAGGGAGAGGGAAAGAGGGGCCGCGCCCCCTTCCCTAGTCCTATTCGGACTCCCCTTGGGGGTGCCACCTCCTGGTTGTTTCCCTCTCTCTCCCCTAAGGCCCACTAAGGCCCATTACTTCCCCGGGGGGTTCCGGTAACGCCTCCGGCACTCCGGTTTTATCCGAAACTATCCGGAACACTTTAAGTGTCCGAATAACATGGTCCAATATATCAATCTTTATGTCTCGACCATTTTGAGACCCCTTGTCATGTCTGTGATCTCATCCGTGACTCCGAACAACCTTCGTTACATCAAATCACATAACTCATAATACAAATCGTCATCGAACGTTAAGCATGCGGACCCTACGGGTTCGAGAACCATGTAGACATGACCGAGACACATCTCCGGTCAATAACCAATAGCGGAACCTAGATGCTCATATTGGTTCCTACATATTCTTCGAATATCTTCATCGGTCAAACCGCATAACAACATGCGTTGTTCCCTTTGTCATCGGTATGTTACTTGCCCAAGATTCGATCGTCGGTGTCATCATACCTAGTTCAATCTCGTTATCGGCAAGTCTCTTTACTCGTTCTGTAATGCATCATCCCGCAACTAACTCATTAGTCACATTGCTTGCAAGGCTTATAGTGATGTGCATTACCAAGAGTGCCCAGAGATACCTCTTCAAAACACGGAGTGACAAATCCTAATCTCGATCTATGCCAACTCAACAAACACCATCAGAGACACCTGTATAGCATCTTTATAATCACCCAGTTACGTTGTGACGTTTGATAGCACACTAAGTGTTCCTCCGGTATTCGGAAGTTGCATAATCTCATAGTCATAGGAACATGTATAAGTCATGAAGAAAGCAATAACAATAAACTAAACGATCAAAGTGCTAAGCTAACAGATGGGTCTTGTCCATCACATCTTTCTCTAATGATGTGATCCCGTTCATCAGATGACAACACATGTCCATGGCTAGGAAACTTAACCATTTTTTATTAACGAGCTAGTCAAGTAGAGGCATACTAGGGACACTATGTTTGTCTATGTATTCACACATGTACTAAGTTTTCGGTTAATACAATTCTAGCATGAATAATAAACATTTATCATGGTATAAGGAAATATAAATAAAAACTTTATTATTGCCTCTAGGGCATATTTCCTTCAGTTCCTACGAACACCTCCCATTTGAAGCCACCAGACAACTTGTGCGCTACTATGTACATGACTCATAACCTCCTACCCATCTTAGATCAGAAATTCTAAATGAGTTCAGTAGCATGCGCATGTGAGTCAAAGGTCGGTTAGAGCCTCCAACGCCTTCTGGTATGATCATCCGAGCTATATTAAAGTTTCCTCCTTTAGTTATTTTTGGAGTTTCTAACCTGGTCATTCAAAACCTTCGAACTATGCAAAAAGGTGTGTTACTGTCAAATTTTTGTGTCTATCCTATATATACGCCCACCTTACCCCCACTAGTTCACTTTCAATGCCAGGTCGCTGATCATGAATGAAGGGCCCGATCTAGTCAGCTTTCAATGTCCATCGGCATACAAGCACGCTTAACACAAAGATCGGTCAGAAGATTAGTTGTCCAAGATACATGTTGATTACAAAAGTTTTGGTTTTCTTACAAGAAAAAGACCATGGCATCTTGCAGCCAAGACCCAAAATTTGTGGTTTTCTTACTAGCAAAAGATCCTAGCATCTTGCAGCCAAGACCAAAAAGTTTTGGTTTTGTTACAACCAAGGACAAAATTTTGACAAGTCGTGCAGATTTTCACTAAATTTTTTGGCAGCATAACACGTCTATTCATTTAAAAATTCATTCATGCACTTCAAGTCAGTCAATACACTGGATGAAATCATCTCCCCAACAGAAGTCAAGCACCATAAACAAAATAATCTCCACTACTCACTGCCAACCCTTCCTTGTGTTGCCAATCTTCTGTTTGAATGAATGATGACAGGTATCAACGCACCAAGATGGACCTTCCTTGTGTTGAATACAAAAGGAGCTAAGAGGTAGCACCCAGCAAAACGACAACCTATCAGGCACTTCACACACCAAATATCCATCCACACAGCAGCAACCCCATTACGAGCAAGTGGCACTACAAGCTACATCCATCGGCCTTCTCGTCCTCCTTGGCAATATCAGACTTCCAAGTGACCTGGGCAAAGAGAGCAAGACAACGAGAGCGAGAGGAAACAAGATTAGCTAGTGGCCTCAACCCATAAAGGACAAGGGCAACATTTTACAGCAGCAAAAAGAACAAATAATATGCACTACATACATTTTATAGTAGGAAAAATGACAGCAGCCTAAAATCCTACATATGCACTACATTGGTTGATAGCCACACCACCAAAAAGTCATCAGGTGCTCGGACCCAAGAATTTTGTGCAATTATGTCAGCATCTGGACCATAAATCTGTAACAGTTCCTGAACAACATCACACCTGTGCTATTTTCTAGCTAAAACAACAAAGAAGCGCTATACCTCGGGAAAACCGAGATAGCAACATGCCTTCAATGATGCATCACTCTTACTTGATCTACGACTCTTAGAGCTTGCATCACCCTTAGATGATACACCACCCTCGGATGATCCAACACCCTTACATCTACGAACAACGTTAGATGGCCATTTTTTAATATGTTTAATAAACTGATCATGTATTATGCCCTTGTGAGTCTGTCACTAGTGACATGTATGCTATTAGTTAGGAATCAAGCACATCATCATCGGCTGAAGGGGTGTGATAACGTTGAAGGAGTGTGATAACGGCACAACGATGGTTGGTAGATTGTATGGTAATAGGTAACCCGACCTAACATGGATGATAGTTAGCTTCAGAATAGAGCTATCACTTTAGCAACTCATGGCTCGTGTTTTTTGATGTTGAAAAAGATATGTAGCTAAAAGATCACAAATTTGTTGTTCTCGTACGTAATACCAACCCGTACGTGATTTTTTAGCGAGGAATATTAGAGAGCTTTATTTCACAAAATATTAGAAATTTGTTGTTCGCGAGGAGGCCGCTGATCAGGAATGAAGGGTTCGAGTCTAGTCAGTTTTCATTGTCCGTCAGCATACAAGCATGCTTACCACAAAGATGGGTCAAAAGATTAGTTGTCGTAGATACATGTTGATTACGAAGGAACTAAAAGAAGAAGCTAGCTAAAATAATTATGAAATTGAAAATTAGTATTCATAATTTTTTAAGTTCATTTGGTTAATAAGTAGTGATTACATATTTTCCAAAAAATGTTCATGCATTTAAAGTTCTTTGGGCATTTTAACTAACATCCATGTAATTTAATAAGGTTTTCACTTATTTTTAAATGTTTATGTAATTTTGAAAAATGGTCACGAGTTCAATATATACTCATGTAATTTCATAGTTTTTCACGTCTTCTAAAAACTGCTCATATAATTTTAAAGTATGTACACTTCTTTTAAAAAAATATTCAAATATTTAATGTGTACACATATTTTAAGTTTGTGTCTGCTAATGTAACTTTAAAAGGTGTTCACACATGTATTATTTAAAAATCATCTACATTTTAAATAATATGCTCGGGCAATTTTAAAAGGTGTTCATGTATTTAAAGTTTGTGTATCTTTAAAAGTTTCCACGTGTTTAATAATTATCTAAAAACACTGGAATGATTCATGTATTTTTTAAATGTTCATGAGTTTTTTTTTGCAACAGTTCGTGTGTTTACAAAGAAAACCTTAAACAGTAAATAAAATTTAAAAAGAAATATAATAAAAGGTAAGAATAAAAATATATAAATAAACAACCATGCAAGAAAAACAAATAAAATATAAGAAAAAAATACAGAAACCAGGAAAAATATGTTAAATTTTTTTTTAAGGAAGCGTGTGCTCCCATCATCCATGCTCCCTCGTCTCTACTTTTACATACTCAATAAAAAAACACAAAAACCAGCCGCCGGCTATTCGACCTTGTCCATGGGAGGACTTTTTTAGGAGCTCCTATTCCCCGACCTGTGCGGGCGACAGCGAGCAAACGCCATCGTCCCTGCTCCACTGTTTTTGTGCGCTACTGTTTTTGAAATCCCAATTTTTTTCAAAGAGGCAAACGCCATCGTCCCAGATGGCGGTCGGGGCTCCACTGTTTTTTTTCTGTTTTTTTTTTGCCTCTTTGAAAAAAATTGGGATTTCAAAAAAAGTTACGAATTTCACAAAATGTGCACAAATTAAAACAATGTTCACAAATTTAAAACGAATGCTCTATAATTCAAAAAATGTTCATTATTTTGAAAACAAACAATTTTCTGAATTTTTAAATATTGATGAACATTTTTTATTTGACTAGTAAATGCGCACGTGCAACACACGTTAATATTTAAGCAATATATTAATTGGACGCGGATATTAGGTATACTATTATTTGTGTATTAATCCCGTGATTAGTGCAATATTTGGTATGATATTAATTGCATGTTAAACACGTGTAACGCTCTTCATTGAAGCAGTCTAGATCGTTGGATTAACTTAGTTCGATGGCCGAGGTCAGTTGGATCTACCTTTTTAGGTCTTTTTATATTGGTATAGATGAACAAATTTTGAGTTCGATTAACATTCTGAAATTTGGTGACAAAAATTGAATTCAAGAGCTTTTTTTTAATTGGGCGGGCATTTTTTTGAATAAAATGAACATTTTTTTAAAAGATGAACATTTTCAAAAATTGTTAGTGAATTTGAAAAAAATGATCTCCACAATATGTATGAATTCAAAAAAATTCGTGATTGCAAAATAAGTTAGGAATTTCAAAAAAATGAGAATTTGAAAAAAATATAAAAGAAAGAAAAAAAGAAGAAACATAGGAAAAGAATCAGGGAAGGATCTATAACCTTGCCAAAGCCGGTGGAGAAAAACCAAAAGTAGGCTGGCTTATACAAACCAAAAAGTACAGGCTTGATCGCTATTCCCTGACATACGCGGGGAATAGGATCCGCCATAGTTGACGGACAAGGAATGGTTTTTCCCTATCGACAGTAGCGCAATGCTTTGCAATCGAGTTGCTCTTCTGGCATTTCAAAAAATACAAATAAAGGAGTTGCTCTTCTAGCCCAAAAGGTGTTGATTTCTCGCTTAATTAACCCAATGGTCATGATACCAGAACGTCAATCTCGAAGCTACGTGATTGCGTTTCTTCAGTTCGCATCATACGAGCGTGTAGTGTAGAGTATGCACATAGGTTGCAGCCGGTGTTTCTAAAAAGAAACCAAAACGTCTTTGTTTCCAAGAAAAAAAGAGATACTTCCGCTGTAAAGAAATATAGGAGCGTTTAGATACGCGTGCTCGATCATTTTCGACGCTTGGTGTCCCCATTTCCTGACGTGTTAAATTCACGTAGATGACGAGGCCCACGCATTTGCGTCCACTTGACAGGCGGCCAGCCAATGGAACGCATGGACTGCCACAGCTGAGACAGCGAGGCTAGGACACATCTGACAGGCATGATGACACAGCTTTTGTTCCTCATGCAACACGCGCGAGTGCGCAACTGTCCCGAGAGGGACAGGTACCAAATTTGCATAACAGCACTCACTACATCCCAGTAGAACCTGATGCTTCTTTATTTATATTATTATTACTGAAGAAATCAAATGAGAAACCCGACTACATACAGTATATATCACGGCCGATTCCAGACTTGAACAGGGAGGCAATGATGATCTAAGGCTGGTCACAATGGGGAGAAACTTAGGAGTAACATCACACACTCTAATATAACTTTGCTTATGTGGCACATATTTAATGAAGAGAGAGGTGCTTGTGGTAACTAGCTAAGTTACCGAAACATCACACACTTAAAAAAAATGAGTCTATAACCTAATAAATACATTGTTGCATGACACTATATAGATGTTCCTACACACTATGAAGATAATAACATAATCTAGGGAAGTGTGTAAGTTACTAGCTTATGTTCTTGCCCATTGTGACCAGCCTAACTTTAACAAGAAGTATTCCCACTCGGGGAGCATATATAAACTCCCATATATCATATACATAAAGAAGATGATGCTCTTCACACGGTCCACGGAAACCACGGAGGAATTCGCATCATCAACGCACACAGAAAAGAATTAAAAGAACCCACACAGGCAAGGAGGGACTAGACCAAGAGATCAAATCATCCTGAAAATATTGTGTCGCCGAACACTTGGGACGGCTTGCTAGCTAGTTTACTTGGTGATGGCGTAGATGGCGTAGATGATCCCCGGGATGTACCCGAGGAAGGTGAGCAGGAGGCAGATCCAGAACTCGTGCTGCAAGACAGAAGCCAAGAAACGATTATCAGTAATCAGAATTCCATCCATATACTATGTCACTGTCTATCTATCTACGCATCTATCAACCTGTGGATCGAGCCAGAAAAGGGAAGACGAACGAGGGGAGAAAGAGGAAAGAATCTGGCGCCGACGCTTACCCCGCAGCCGAACTTGAGGAAGACGCCGAGGGGCGGGAGGATGATGGCGAGGATGATGTCGATGCAGTTGGCCGTGCCCGCCATGGTCGTCGATCTTTCGTCCGGCGGACGGAGAGCTTCACTCGATCGGTGGATGGAGAGAAAACACTAGAGCTGAGCAGAGCGGGATGGGATGGGAAGGGGTGGTGAAACACGTATCGGCCGGGCTCTCGTTATATAGACGGGGAAAGGGGAAGTCAAGGGTGGACGGCGGCGAGGGTGAGGTGCGATGGCGGCCAAGGCAGGGAGGGAGGAAGTATCGGGGCGACGCGTGTGGGCCTGTCGACGGGCACGCGGGCCGGGGACCGCGTTGGCGACGCGTTGTTATAATAAAAGGGATAAAACTCGTTCGAGCTTGCCTTGCTGATGGGCTCACCTCATCCGCCGTCCAACCACCCTGCCAAATTTGCCAGTGTCCTGTATCAATTTGACTGTTTTAATTGCTTAGCTGTTAAGCATTTGTTAGTGGTATGAATTGCACCAGAGTCAGAATCGACTCACTGCGCGTATATGCCTTCTTTGAAATTTCCTGGCATTTTGTAGGACTGCAAACATCGGGGCGAGGGCAACGGCGACGACTGCGTTGTACGTAGTGGCGTGCTCCTTGGATTCGAGGATACTGGCTGCACATCTAGCGTCATCGTCTGTTGTTTCGGTGCACTGTGGTCGTGTGTGGCTTTTCTATCGCTTTTGTCGACCATTTGTGTGAGTAATGAGAATTGGCCTAATGTGATGCTTGTTGTATCATGAGCGGTTTATATAGTTTGGAGGACACCCGAAAATTCGCAAGAGCGCTCGTCCGCGCCTGCTCCCGTTAGCGCGGGCGAAATGAAGATCGACGCGTGGACGTGGAAATAAGAGTGTGATGTATACTGCCACAGTGATGTACGCATTTTTTAATGGGAGGGGAGATGGGAGAGGGACAACGTTTGTATCTAGTGGAGGGACGGTCGTTAGAGGGTAGCGGCGACGTTAAGGGCGGTGCGGCGTTGACTCACGCAAGAGCTGATCCTTTTGCAAGTGCAGCAAGTGCTCCGGTAGTACATCCCTTGCTGGTTGCATTTTTGGCCCGTCGCTTCAATATATGCTTGGGTGGTATCTTTGTCAGCCCCAGCAAGTCGATGACCTGAGCAACAAATTTACTAGCGAAGTAAGAAAACCAGCAGAATTCAGAACCAAACGAAATACAGTAGTTCCGTTTGATGTAATCGCATCTCAAACAGGACAGCATCACCGCGGGTGGAAGCTCACCTTCGCGTTCATACTTGTGCCTGCCGGTTGTCTTTGCCCGATTACTAGACGGCATCTTCAACTGACACGTTGCCCTGTCCGGCAAACCTTTCAGATGTAGCAGCGGCGACACGACATCAGGCTGAACTTCTTCGCACGAGCTGCTCGCCGCCACAGTTCAGTTTTTCAAGCTATTGTTCCCAAATGTAAAGGATAACTGAATGTCCTGCGCGATTGCAGGTACAATTTCATCTGAGAGGAACCAATACAGTGGAAGCATATCAACATACCTCTTCGTCCAGCCTGGTGCCTGCGGATCATCTTTCTTCGTTGACTCTTCTGAGTTCGGCGCCGCCGAGCTGAGTCCCTCGCAAGTGTTGTTCAGGTCTTGTTGAACTGTCAGCGCCGCATCACCAACATCGCTAATGCTTGACTTGGCGGCCGGGAAAACAAGTGTTTGGCTGCGTTAGCCCTCAGTCGTAGCTTCGGCGCCTCCAAGATCCGGCAGCGGGAATCTGCTCAAACGTAGGAAAAGATTATGAAGCTGCGCATCTAGTAGCAGCGGTTGTCATTAGCAGCAAAAGGCGG
Source organism: Triticum dicoccoides (assembly GCF_002162155.2). NCBI lineage: Eukaryota > Viridiplantae > Streptophyta > Magnoliopsida > Poales > Poaceae > Triticum > Triticum dicoccoides. The sequence continues at coordinate 77,783,995 of NC_041380.1, forward strand.
CGCGAGGAACAGAGCTATCAACCGCATCTCATGAGAACTTGAATCCATAGCCTGTTGCCTTCGTCGTCGGCTCGTCGCCATAGCTTTGAGCTTCTCTGACTCATGCGGTGTCCGGAGACGGACCCCCAGTCGCAAATCATTATGTGATACATGTACTGACAGAACATGTCCGAAGTGTACCGTCATCGCGTCGTCAGGTTGGATGAAGCCGTCACTCTACAATATTGCCCGACCGGTTGTATCCTTCTCAGCCTATACGATCGCATTTAATTCTTGTAGCGACGCGTCGTTCAGCCGTTGGTCTAGGTACCGAGAGCAAGCGAGCTCGTGTGTTCTTTCGCCGCTCTGGGAGGACACCCTTCTAGATGTGTGAAAGTAAGAGATAGATTACAAATTTTATACTACTACATGTACAAGATACGTTGGATGCTTCTGAAGGGGCAAACACAAAGATATATCAATACACTAAAACTTTGCGCCACAAATCCTTGGGACAGCATCGCGGACAACAGGAGTGTCACGGACAATTCGACCGGAGAGAAACCGATGGGCTGACCGCTAACATTCCCCCACAATTGTTTGTGTGTGTAACGCCCTCGATGCGGCTATATCTCCCACGTGTCGAAGCACGACTGAGAGACATAACCGCATTGAAAGCAATGTCGCAAGTGAGGTAATCTTCGCAAACAACCCATGTAATACATAAGGGAAAAGATACATAGTTGGCTTACAATCGCCACTTCGCACAATTACATGAATAAAACATTACATTAACCAGATACAATCAAGGTCCGACTATGAAACCAAAATAAAAAAAACCAAATGCGACAAGGTCCCCGATCGACCCCAACTGGGCTCCACTACTGATCAACTAGAACGAAACAACATAAAAGGACAAGATCTTCATCGAGCTCCTCCTGAGCTTGGTTGTGTCATCTGCACGGACTCATCGGCACCTGCAAGCTGATTTTGGAAGTATCTGTGAGCCACGGGGACTCAGCAATCTCACACCCTCGCGATCAAGACTATTTAAGCTTATGGGTAAGGAAAAAAGGTATGAGGTGGAGCTGCAGCAAGCGACTATCATATATGGTGGCTAACATACGCAAATGAGAGCGAGAAGAGAAGGCAAAGCACGGTCGATAAAAGTATGATCAAGAAGTGATCCTAAAACAACATACGTCAAGCATAACTCCAATACCGTGTTCACTTCCCAGACACCGCCGGAAAGAGACCATCACGGTTACACACGCGGTTGATGTATTTTAATTAAGGTCAACTTCAGGTTTTCTACAACCGGACATTAACAAATTCCCATCTGCCCATAACCGCGGGCACGGCTTTCGAAAGTTCAAATCCCTGCAGGGGAGTCCCAACTTAGCCCATGACAAGCTCTCATGGTCAACGAAGAAATAGACCTCCTCCCGAGACGTTTCGATCAGACTCGGCACCTCGGTTCTTCAAGACATTTCGACAATGGTAAAACAAAACCAGCAACACCGCCCGATGTGCCGACAAATCCCGATAGGAGCTGTACATATCTCGTTCTCAGGGCACACTCAGATGAGCGCTCCATACAACTAAAACCAAACCTCGAGTTTCCCCGAGGGGGCGCTGCACAGGACTCTAGTTTGGACCAACACTCAGAGAAGCACTAGCCCGGGAGGGTAAAATAATGATGACCCTCAGGAGCGCGACACTCAAGGGAAAAAAAGGCTAGGTGGCAAATGGTAAAACCAATGTTGGGCATTGCTGGAAGAGTTTTATTCAAGGCGAACTGTCAAGGGGTTCCCATTATTACCCAACCGCGTAAGGAATGCAAAATCCGGTAACATAACACCGATATGACGAAAACTAGGGCGACAAGAGTGGAACAAAACACCAGGCATAAGGCCGAGCCTTCCACCCTTTACCAAGTATATAGATGCATTAATTAAATAAGATATATTGTGATATCCCAACAAGTAAACATGTCCCAACAAGGAACAACATCTCCATGTTCCAACAAGGAACAAACTTCAATCTTCACCTGCAACTAACAACGCTATAAGAGGGGCTGAGCAAAGCGGTAACATAAGCAAACAACGGTTTGCTAGGACAAGGTGGGTTAGAGGCTTGGTTCAACAATATAGGACGCATGATAAGCAAGTGGTAGGTATCGCAGCATAGGCATAGCAAAAGAGCGAGCATCTAGCAAGCAAATATAGAAGTGATTTCGAGGGTATGGTCATCTTGCCTGAAATCCCGCGAGGAAGAAGAACGAGTCCATGAAGAAGACAAACGGGCGTAGACGAACGAATCCTCACAACACGACGTTATCGGAACCAACCTGAAGAAGCAACACCGGAAAGAAGCAAACAACATAGTAAACAACCAACACATAGACATGGCATGATGCACAAGCAATTATGATGATGTCCGGTTTAATGGAGCATGGCATGGCAAAATGCACAAGCAACCCTACAAATTAAGTGGAGCGCAATATGCAACGAGTTGCATATTGACGAAACACCAGGACAAGTTATTTAGTTCGGTCTCATTATGTACCTGTCACGCCCTCGATGCGGCTATAGCTCCCACGTGTCGAGGCACGACTTAGAGACATAACCGCATTGAAAGCAATGTCGCAAGTCAGGCAATCATTACAACATCCCATGTAATATGTAATAAAAGGGGGAGATACATAGTTGGCTTACACTCGCCACGTCACATCAGAGTACATAAATAACATCCATCAAACAATCACTCATGGCCCGACTACGGCGCCAAAATAGAAAAGAACCCAACATGCGACTAGGCCCTGAATCGAACCCCAACTAGGCACCACTACTGATCATCGGGAAAGGAAACATAATAACGCTGAGAGTCCTCGTCGAACTCCCACTTGAGCTCGTACTCGTCACCTGGAGCGAAATCACCTGGACCTACATCTGAAATTATAGTATCGGTGAGCCACAGGGACTCAGCAATCTCGCACCCTCGCGATCAAGACTATATAAGCTTATGGGAATGGATAAGGCAATTATATGTGGAGCTGCAGCAAGCAACTGGGATATGTGGTGGCTAACTTATCCGCAAAAGAGAGCGAGAAGAGGAGGCAAGGCGCGAGCGAGAATATAGAGGAACAACCTGCGCAAGCATTACTCCAACACCATGTCCACTTCCCGGACTCCGCCGAGAAGAGGCCATCACGGCAACACACTCAGTTGATTCATTTTAATTAATTAAGGTTTAAGTTTTCTACAACCGGACATTAACAAATTCCCATCTGCCCATAACCGCGGGCACGGCTTTCGAAAGTTCAATCCCAGCAGGGGAGTCCCAACTTAGCCCATGACAAGCTCTCACGGTCAACGAAGGAATAGACCTCCTCCCAAGACGTTCCGATCAGACTCGGTATCTCGGTAACTCAAGATACTTCGACAGGTTAAAACAAGACCAGCAACACCGCCCGAATGTGCCGACAAATCCCGATAGGAGCTGCACATATCTTTTTCTCAGGGCACACTCAGATTGTCCTAGGTACGGGTAGGCCAGCCCAGAGTTGCCCCTGGTGGCCACCGGTAGCTGACAGGTGGACCAACACTCAGAGGAGCACTGGCCCGGGGGGGTAAAATAAGATGACCCGTGAGTCTACAGAACTCAAGGGGAAAGAAAAGGCTAGGTGGCAAATGGTAAAACCAAGGTTGGGCATTGCTGGAAAAGCTTTAATCAAGGCGAAATATCAAGGGGTTCCCATTATAACCCAACCGCGTAAGGAACGCAAAATCCGGGAACATAACACCGATATGACGGAAACTAGGGCGGCAAGAGTGGAACAAAACACTAGGCGAGAGGCCGAGCCTTCCACCCTTTACCAAGTATATAGATGCATTAAGATAACATGGCAATATAATGATATCCCAACAAGTAAATAAATGTTTCAACAAGGAACGGCTCCAATCTTCACCTGCAACTAGCAACGCTATAAGAGGGGCTGAGCAAAGCGGTAACATAGCCAATCAATGTTTGCTAGGACAAGGTGGGTTAGAGTTTCACATGGCAATTGGGAGGCTGACAAGCAAAAGGTAGGCATCGTAGCATTGGCATAGCAAGAGCGAGCAAACTAGCATAGCAAAGATAGTAGTGATTTCGAGGGTATGATCATCTTGCCTGCACAGTTGTCAGAGTTGACTGGATCCTCACAAGCAAACTCGACGGGCTCCTCGGTAGCGAACTCGTCTCCTGGCTCTACCCAAACAAGACAAACAAGCAACAAGGATACAATCAACCACGTGCAAGACCAAGCAATATGATGAAATGATGATATGCTATGCGGGATGCGATGCGGGATGCAAAATGCAAGATATGACAGAAAATGCATGAACCTGGCCTCAACTTGGAATTCCAATGGTGCCACTGGATAGAGGGGATGAAATCGCTTGAAAACGATATAAAGATCATTGGAATCGGAGTTACGGTTTGGAAATGGCAAGCGTTTTAAGATATGACACCGGTCTGCGATTTACAGCAAGTAGGCATCTAAATGCAACAAAATGAACATGCTACAACCATCAAACATGACAACAAAATACATGGCAGGGATGCACACAAGATGCTTATCAAAAGACTAGCACTGAGCCATGGCCAATTCATCCATTATGAGGTTCAAACAAGCATGGCAAAAACGCAAATGCAAAACAGATTCCAGACTTAGTGAAATTAACACTTGTCTGGAATTTCAGATCACGATGCTCTCTTCGGAGCAGCAAAACAACATGATACATGACCTGAACATGACAAGTAAGAACATGGCATGGAGCAACTCAATAAGCTTAACAAAAGACCCAAAGTGGCCTGGGGCCAAAAGGGTTCACAAAACATATTAACGGGCACACGAACATAACTAAAACACAATCAGTTTTCAGACTTGGTGAAAACTGAGACATGCTGAAATATAACTCACGAAGGCATGTAAACAAGCTCGATGCACTCACCACGGTGCAAGTCATGGCAAGGCAGGCATACACCCATTAAGAAGGCACAAAATACAAGCTATACATGGCAAGAACAATGGCATAGCATGCACGGATCATCTACAATAACAACGGCAAAATCGCAAACGAGTTGACGATCTGCCCAGATTCACCATGAAGCAAAAGTAGAGCTCGATTGACTCAAGCTAGAGTGCTCCATAATTGCAAACAAAGAAATGGATGGATAGAGCATAAGATGATTAACAAAACTCCTATACTGATCATCCTCAAAAGAGGCACGGATCACTAGGAAACAAGCTGAACATATGGCATCATGAACTAAAATATCCCAGACTTAGTGAAAACAACTAAGTCCCTGAAAACAGATTTACCGGGTGCCTCTCTTTGCAAGCTTGCACAAGTCACCACACACATCCTAAAAATGCATGGGTTGCACCTCTAGAAAGAAGACAAAATCCTTAACAAAACATATGAAGGACTCACAGGCATAGCATGCACACAATAATCATGGCAAAAATGACAAAAGTCTAAGATGAACTAGCAGATCTGACAATTAACTCACGGAGCCTCCTTCTAACAGCATTTTGGGCACCAAGATGAACTCAAATGAAAATGACGCAATGGAATGAAATGATGCACTCGTCGAGGCAAAGATTTTGATATATTATATGCCCAAATCGGAGCTACGGATGCAAAGTTGCGGGCGGTCAAAGTAGGCATAAAAACTTAGGGTTCGGGGGAGAGAAGTCAACCGGATCTAGATCTGAAATCACTGTTCACGGGCACTGTTCACCGACGCGGAAACCGAGGACGCCGGCGAGCTCGACGTCGCCGGAGATGGAGAAGAGGCCGGGGTGGACCGGCCGGCGTGGAGGCGGCGGGGCGTGGCCGGCTCGGGCGGCGGCCGGGCTGGGCGGCGGGCGGCGGCGAGCGCCGAGGAGGCGGCGAGGCGTCGGGCGGAGGAGGCGGCGAGCTCCGGCGCTGGCGTCGATGGCGCGGTGGTGGCGCGGGCTCCCGGAGCCGTGGAAGACAGGCGGCGCGGCGGCGGCTGGGACTGGCCCGGAGAGGCGCGGGAGCGGGCCCGCCTCGGGGCGGTGCGGGCCGGCGGGAGCGGCTGGCGGGGAAGTGGTCCGCCCGCCACGTGGCGGCTGGCGATAGGCGAGGGGCTCGGCGGACGTTGTCCGGCCGGGGGCAGACACGTCCGTCGGCGGAGGTTTCTGTTTTTTTAAGAACTAGGGTTTCGAGGGGGAAGACGAGATCCGAAAATGGAGGGGGTATATATAGGCATAAGTGGAGCTAGGAGAGTCCAAATGAGGTGCGGTCTTCGGCCACGCGATCGTGATCGAACGCTCTAGGACATGGAGCAGAGTTTGGTGGGTTTTGTGCCAAATTAGAGGGGTGTTGGGCTGCAACACACACGAGGCCTTTTCGGTCCCTCGGTTAACCGTTGGAGTATCAAACGAAGTCCAAATGATACGAAACTTGACAGGCGGTCTACCGGTAGTAAACCAAGGCCGCATGACAAGTCTCGATCCAATCCGGAAATGTTTAATCCCCACACACGAAAGAAAGCTAGAAATGACCACCGGAGGAGAACGAAGCGCCGGAATGCAAAACGGACAACGGAGAAAAAGCTCGGATGCATGAGACGAACACGTATGCAAATGCAATGCACATGATGACATGATATGAGATGCATGAAAACGAAAACAACACACGGAGACAAAACCCGAACCCGAGGAAATAAATATAACTTAACGCCGGAAACAGCAAGAGTTGGAGTACGAATTGGGAAAGTTACACCCAGGGTGTTACAGTACCCAACAATATTAAATGTTCTTAACATGGAAAGGGGTGAAACACAACAAAATTACCTATCTAGGCAAGTTTAAATGAGGCCGAAACAACAAGCAACAAGTCCAGAAACTCCTCATGTGCATATTTTAGGTTTGGTGCTGTTCTGCCCTAAACCCAATTTTATAGTTGTTAAACATACAAGATGAGTGCACCATGTTAAACTAGGCAATTTTCTACCCCATTTACATATAAAGTTTGTTAAAAACAGAGCTACGGTTATTTAGTTAGGAATTAAATCATTTTAACATGGCAATAGGCAAATATAAGCAAACATCAATTTAAACATTTTAAACATAGATGAAAGTGACATATTATGAAACTAGATGAAAAACTAAGCATTTTACATATTTAAACCATTTTAAACCGATGCACGGTTCAAGAGTTATTAATGCATGAACATGGAGGGGTAAACTGTAAATATGCAGTTCTCTAGATAATAGGAAAATTCGTCCTGGCAGGAAAAAAACAACACGGGCCGAATCTGGTTGGCCCATCAGAGGAAAGGACGGGAGCTGCTCACATCGGGCCAAGCACAGTCGGTGGAGGAGTGGGCCGGCTTGAGCTGGGGTCAACGGGCGAAGAGGAGGCGGTGGGCCGCGCGAGCGAAGCAAAGGGAGGGGGTCGAGGCTCGGTCAACACGGGCAGGACTCGTCGGTTGACGCGCTCGCTACTACTCAACAGGAAGCAGAGCCGCGGCGTCACGGCTGCTCGCCGGAGACGAAGGAAGGGAGGCGGAGACGGCGGATCTGGACGGAGGGGGCGGATGCAGGTGAAGAAGCTCTAGGCGGAGAAGGATCCATGGGGCGGCGGCGTCCTTGGACGGGCGGCGGCCATGCTTCGGTCCCTGACAGAGAGAAACAGGAGAGGGGAGTGGGTGGTCAGGAGAGACAATCAGAGGGAGGAGGAGAGGAAACAGGGCGGCGGCTACTCATCTCCGACGAGGTCGGAGCTCCGGCGAGGCCTGGTGGCCGGAGAAGCGACGTGAGGCGGCGGGGTCGATCTGGATCGGGAGGAGCTCGGGCACGGGCACGAGGGCAGCGGCGGAGAAGTGGCTTGCGGGGGCTCCTCTCCTCTCGATGGAGCTTGGGAACGAGGGCACGGGGAGTAGCGGGGAGGTGCCTGGGTTCAACTCCGGCAAGGGGGAGTCGCGTGTTGGAGCTCGGGATGGTCGGCGCGCGATGAGCTCCTGCAGGACACGGGCACGAGAAAAGGGTCAGGGAGGAAGAGAGGGAAAGAGAAGAAAGAGCAGGGGCACACGGCGAGGCGTTCGTCCCTGGTTCGTTCGAAGAGACGAGGCGCTGGGGTCGGCCGATGCTCTGCTCGGTGGTACTCTGGCCGGGGCTCTCGGGAGGAGGAGGTTGCGGGATTGGGTGGATCGAGGGGAGGAGAATGTTGGACCGGTGCTGAAAACGAGGGAGTTGGTCGGGATCGACTGGGAATGGGTGGATGGCTCTGGGAGGATCCCGATGAAGAGAGTGGCGGCGGCGAGGAGGAGGATTGGTGGATTGGACAGGATAGGCTAGGGTTTGACTGGTTATTTATAGTATTGGATTTTTGGTTAGGGACTATCTGGAGCCTCCGATCAAAATCGGACGGTCGCGAATAAAATATCTAGGGAGTCCAAATAAGAAAATGGTGACGTTTTGTAGATGTTTGGGGATGTTCCAGACACAACGGTGGCGACAGTCCGAGTCGGGTCCGTGTAACACCCCGGATGTAACTTTCCCAATTTGTACTCCAACTCTTGCCGTTTCCGGCGTTAAGTTATTTTATTTTTCTCGGGTTCGGGTTTTTGTCTCCGTGTGTTGTTATCGTTGTCATGCTTCTCATATCATGTCATCATGTGCATTGCATTTGCATACGTGTTCATCTCATGCATTCGAGCATTTTCCCCGTTGTCCGTTTTGCATTCCGGCGCTTCGTTCTCCTCCAGTGGTCATTTCTAGCTTTCCTTCATGTGTGGGATTAAACATTTCCGGATTGGACCGAGAGTTGCCAAGCGGCCTTGGTTTACTACCGGTAGACCGCCTGTCAAGTTTCGTATCATTTCGACTTCGTTTGATACTCCAACGGTTAACCGAGGAACCGAAAAGGCCTCGTGTGTGTTGCAGCCCAACACCCCTCCAAGTTGGCCCAAAACCCATCAAAACCCTCTCCATCATCTAGATCGTTCGATCACGATCGTGTGGCCGAAAACCGCACCTCATTTGGACTCCCCTAGCTCCCTCTATGCCTATTTAAAGAACCCCTTCGAATCCGGATCTTCCTCTCCCCCGAAACCCTAATTTTTCCCTCCGCGCCGCCGGACACGTCCGGGCGACGCCGGACAAATCCCGCCGCCGCTCCCAGCCTCTCCTGTCGCGCCACGTGTCCTTGTACCGCCGCCCGCCGCCACGCGGCCCGGGGAGCCCGGAGCCGGCCCCCGCGGCCCATCTTCCCCGCGCCGCCGCCCGAAGCCGCCTGCCTCCTCGCCCCGTTCGCCGGCCCCGCCGCCTCCGCCGCGAGCCGCCGCCGCCCGGCACCGCTCCGCCGCCACCGTGCGCCGCCACCTCGCCTCGTCGCCGGCCACCGCGGCTCCGCCGCCCCTCGCCTCCTCTTCGCCGCCCCGGCCTCTTCCTCCCGCTCCGGCCGCCGCCCCGGCCAACGACTCCGGCGAGGGATCCGGTCGACCTCGGATTGCGTGCCACCGAAACCCTAGATCTTGTGGTTCCTTTTTTTCTCTAAGTCCTCGGAATTTTCTAGTCCATATGCTCATGTTCATAGCCTCGTAACTTTGCATCCGTAGCTCCGATTCATGCATATAGCATATCAAAATGTTCATCTCAGAGAGTACATCATTTCATTCCATTGCATCATTTTCAGTTGAGTTCATCTTGATGCCTGAAATTCTGTTAGAAGAGGGCTACTTGAGTTATTTGTCAGATCTGCTGCTCCATTTAGCTTTTGTCATTTTTGCCATGATTATTGTGTGCATGATATGCCCTGATGCTCTACATATGTTTTGTTAAGGGTTTTGTCATCTTTCCAGAGGTGCAACCCATGTATTTTTATGATGTGTGTGGTGACTAGCACAAGCTTGCCAAGTGAGGCACTTGGTAGTGCTGATTTCAGGGACTTAGCAATCCCACTGAGTCCTTGAGCTGTTTATCTCATGTTGTCATATGTTCATGTTGTTTCCTAGTGATCCGTGCCTCTTTTGAGGATGATCAGTAAGGATGTTTTGTTAATCTTATAGTGCTCTATCCATCCATGCCTTTGTTTGCAATTATGGAGCACCCTAGCTTGAGTCAATCGAGCTCTACTTTTGCTACTTTGTGAATCTGGGCAGATTGTCAACTTGTTTGCAATTTTGCCGATGATGTTGTAGTTGACCCGTGCATGCTATGCTATTGTTCTTGCCATGTCTAGCTTGCATTTTGTGTGTTATTGATAGATGTATGCTTAGTTTATCATAACTTGCTCCGTAGTGAGTGCATCGAGCTCGTAAACATGCCTACTTGATATATGTTTTCAGCATGTGCCAGATTTCACTAAGTCTGAAAACTGATTATGTTTTTGCCATGTTCACATGCTTGCAATTGTATTTTCTGATCCCTTTTGACTCAAGGTCACTAAGGGACTTTTGTTAAGCTCTTTGAGTAGCTCCATGCCATGCTTTACTTTGCCATGTTCAGGTCCTGTAGCATGTAGTTTTGTTGCTCCGAAGAGGGCTACTTGATCTGAAATTCCAGACAAGTGTTAATTTCACTAAGTCTGAGATCTGTTTGCCATATGCATTTTTGTCATGCTTGTTTGAACCTGTTAATGAATGAATTGGCCGTAGCTCAGTGCTAGACTTTTGTTAAGCATCTTGAATGCATCCCTGCCATGTATTTTGTTGTCATGTTTGGGTGTTGTAGCATGTTCATCTCATTGCATTTAGATGGCTACTTGCTGTAAATCGCAGACCGGTGTCATTTGTTTTGCTTGCCATTTCCAAACCGTAACTCCGATTCCGGTGATCTTTATATCGTTTTCAAGAGATTTCATCTCATCTTTCCAGTGGCACACTTGGATTTCCAAGTTGAGGCCAGGATCTTGCATTTCCTGTCACATCTTGCATATGCATCCCGCACCGCATCCCGCATAGCATATCATCTTTGCATCATATTGTTTGATCCTTGCACGTGGTTGATTGTGTCCTTATTGCTTGTTTGTCTTGTTTGGGTAGAGCCGGGAGACGAGTTCGCTAACAAGGAGCCCGTTGAGTTTGCTTTCGAGGATCCAGTCAACTCTGACAACTTTGCAGGCAAGATGATCATACCCTCGAAATCACTACTATCTTTGCTATGCTAGATTGCTCGCTCTTTTGCTATGCCAATACTACGATGCCTACCATTTGCTTTCAAGCCTCCCAAATTACCATGTCAAACCTCTAACCCACCTTGTCCTAGCAAACCGTTGATTGGCTATGTTATCGCTTTGCTCAGCCCCTCTTATAGCGTTGCTAGTTGCAGGTGAAGATTGGAGGCCGTTCCTTGTTGGGACATTTATTTACTTGTTGGGATATCATTATATTATCTTGTTATCGTAATGCATCTATATACTTGGTAAAGGGTGGAAGGCTCGGCCTCTCGCCTAGTGTTTTGTTCCACTCTTGCCGCCCTAGTTTCCGTCATATCGGTGTTATGTTCCCGGATTTTGTGTTCCTTACGCGGTTGGGTTATAATGGGAACCCCTTGACGGTCCGCCTTGAATAAAACTCCTCCAGCAATGCCCAACCTTGGTTCTATCATTTGCCACCTAGCCTTTTCCCTTGGGTTTCGCGGACTCAAGGGTCATCTTATTTAACCCCCCCCCCCCCGGGCCAGTGCTCCTCTGAGTGTTGGTCCAACCTAGAGCATCGTGCGGGGCCGTCCCTTGGCAACTTGGGCTACGTTGGCTCCCGTACGCTTAGCTTATCCGGTGTGTACTGAGAACGAGATATGTGCAGCTCCTATCGGGATTTGTCGGCACAGCGGGTGGTGTTGCTGGACTTGTTTTACCATTGTCGGAGTTGTCTTGAAGAACCGAGATACCGAGTCTGATCGGAACATCTTGGGAGGAGGTCTATTCCTTCGTTGACCGTGAGAGCTTGTCATGGGCTAAGTTGGGACTCCCCTGCAGGGATTTGAACTTTCGAAAGTTGTGCCCGTGGTTATGGGTAGATGGGAATTTGTTAATGTCCGGTTGTAGATAACTTGAACCTTAACTTAATTAAAATGAATCAACTGAGTGTGTTACCGTGATGGCCTCTTCTCGGCGGAGTCCGGGAAGTGGACACGGTGTTGGAGTAATGCTTGCGCAGGTTGCTCTCTAGTTTCTCACTCGCGCTTTGCCTCCTCTTCTCGCTCTCTTTTGCGAATAGGATAGCCACCATATTATGCTAGTCGCTTGCTGCAGCTCCACATATACTTTTACCTTGCCTTACCTATAAGCTTAAATAGTCTTGATCGCGAGGGTGCAAGATTTCTGAGTCCCTGTGGCTCACAGATTACTATTACACCAGATGCAGGGCCTGATGATTCCGCTCCAGGTGACGCGCTCGAGCTCAAGTGGGAGTTCAACGAGGACTCTCAGCGTTATTATGTTTCCTTTCCTGATGATCAGTAGTGGTGCCCAGTTGGGGGTGATCTGGACCATGTCGCATGTTGGATTATCTTTTATTTTGGCGCCGTAGTCGGGCCATGAGTGTTTGGTTGTTGTAATGTTATTTATGTACCTTGATTGACGTGGCGAGTGTAAGCCAACTATGTTATCCCTTTTATTATCTATATTACATGGGATGTTTGTGATGATTGCCTGACTTGCGACATATGCCTTCAATGCGATTATGTCTCTAAGTCGTGCCTCGACACGTAGGAGCTATAGTCGCATCGAGGGTATTATAGTCCGGGACAGCTTTTCGGACGCGCATGCAAGGAGAGCCGCGGGCTGACGAGAGGAGTTAGGTAGGGCATGAGGGTGTGTAGTGAAATGTGAAGACGGTCTAGGGAGGAAAAGAGAGGGAAAGTCCGGCAACAGTTTTCGGAGACCGAAAACGTCCGACGTTAGACCGGCTATACTGCCGCTATAGTTATCCGTTGGGGCAACAGACGATCTCCGAATGCGATGAAACTTGACAGGCGGTCTATCTACACTATAATAAGACCACACGTCAACTTTCATCCCATTCTGAGAACATCTTCCGGTCACTTATAAAATACTATTTCGGACCTGCCGCGGGTGCGTGCAAGTGTGGTTGGGCTCAGAACGGACAACAGACGGAACTGAAGGAACCCAGACGGATGCAAGTTTTGAAAACATGATGATGCAATGCACATGATGACATGACAAGATGCAACACGCAAGCAAATGACATGGCAACAACAGCGAATAACAGGAAGACACCTGGCACATCGGTCTCGGGGTGTTACAGTGTGTGTGTGGGGGGGGGTATACACTTGACTTTTTTATGAAACCAGTGAGGTGCTCACGCGAGATGGTAGCCCTTTCTAACAGTGTCGAGGCAGCCTAGAGTGTGGCATGGTGTAGCCATGGAAGGATGCATCATAGTTAGTGTCAAGGTCGGGGTTGCCCCCCGTGTCATGCGCAAGGAAGCGACATGGAGTAGGGGACGCAGAGATGCACCAAAAGAAGATTGTTAGGTAATTGAGGCAGTCATTGAGGAGGGTGTCGATGTTGAACACGATGTTGTCAAAACCGTTGTTGATAACGCGTCGTGCCAGGTTTGAAAGGCATGAGGACACTTCAGGGCAAAGGCATGCGTCAATGTTACCGTTATCAAGCATGCATAGATAGAGACCATCACGAACTATGTGCAATGTGAAAAGGCTACCAAAGGAGACCTCCAAGAGAGGGGCAAGGTGTCGAGCGGGGAAGCCAGAATAGTCGGAGAAGAGAACATGTAGTCAGGGATGTGGTGAATAAACTAGGGATAAGAGTTGTAGTGGTCGTAGACAAAGGTGATGTCAGCTCAACAAGAAGTGGCATGAAGGTGTGTCAATCGCATGTAGAAGCGCGACGCAATACTCGAGTAAGCAAGAAAGGAACCAACAATGTGATGAAGACGACGTGCAGAGGTTGATGATATTGCACCCAGGGAATGACAAGTCGCGTGAGGTGACACTAGGGCTCGAGTGGTGATGTAGTTGACGCTCATGTGTGATGCAATGGCTGAGGTGGCCATGAAAAATGTTCGCAACTAAGAAGGCGCTTTGGCAGCTGGCAACAAGGACCATATGCGGCAACGCCACTGCACGAAGGAGCGACATAGTGGTAGTCCATTACTCAATCGGTGGAGGAACACACATACTCGGAGAAGCTGGTTGACTGCTACATAACTTATGCAGAAAAACCAACGCAGGAAGATCGGTAATGTTGCATGTTCGGATAATCAAATGGAGGTACGCATGGTGTAGATCTTGTCAAGACGTGGCCACGATAGTCAGGGGTGATGCCGCACATATTGGAGTTGCTGGTGGCGATGTCGAAGATGGCTTGGTGGATGGTGGCACAACGAACCAACCGTGTATGTTATGCGTACAAGAGCAACCGATCTGATGCATGAAGGAATCCTTTGTGCGGCGTGTCCAGCCTTACCCCATGGTTGTTGATGAGGAAATAGTCCGTGAAGCATTGAAAGTGATGTCAAAGTAGAGGCGCGTCAGGATGATGAGCAGTGAGAAAAACCTATAATCAGGAAAATACTCTAATGGGGAGCCAATCAAATCTGATTGCGGACGAATCTAGATACGGGTTGGGGAAACCCCCAGTAGAGATCCCGAAGATCGGTCTCCTATGGGTGGGGGGAGGGTGGGCATCATAGAAGTTGTGGTTCAGCTTGGTCTATAATCTTGCACCTGATACCAAGAAACAGGATGAGAATTGGATAATTCAATGTTTGTATCCAATTCAATGAAGTAAATTGCACAAAACCATCACTTTGAAGGCTAGGTTTGCGAAAAACACTACAATACATTTTTTTTGCAAAAAACACCACGTCTACGGTAATCTTTTTGCAAAAAACACTAATCGACGGATCGGGCTCGGTTAATTGAGTTTATGACAAATGGGGCCCGCCAGTCAGGCTGACGTGGCACCAGTTTCTCACACCGTTACATGAAAACGTTTGCTGAATGTGGGGCCCGCTTGTCAGCCTATCAAGCCTCTCTTTGGCATTCCATCGAACAGTTTGAGTGCAGTGCACACGCCGGCGGACAAAGGCCGGCGTTGCGAGTCTCAGCCAGGCGAGGAAGGTCAAGGACGGCAAGGACCGTGGCGCCGGGATGCGGCGGCCGTGCTCAAGGACGAAATCCGTGGGGGAGCACTGGTGGCGGGGAGGCCTCTGCCTCGGCCGAGGGCAGACGAACGGCGACATCTGCCTCGATGCGGCAACGACGATGGCAGGCTCTGCCTCGACGCAGACCTCGCGTGGCTCGCGAGGGCGCAGGGATCCCATTGCCCCCTCGCAGTCCTCAACTCCTTCCCCAAGCCTCAGAGCTCCTCCCCCCTCCAATGGCCGAGGTGCCGCCGCCCATCCCGTTGGCCAAATTCCTTGCCAGCAGCCCTCCCCTTCCTTTCCTTTGGCGTAACCGACTCCTCTGGATGCCCTCGAACTGCTGCCGCCCCCGAGTTCCTCCGGGGAAGCCCTGCGGGCGCCTCCATCGCAGCTCTTCAGCGCCGTCGCGGCTTGGCCCATGGCAGCAATGCTGCAGGCTATCCCATGCGACCCCGCAACCACCCCCCGGACGCGGCGCGGGGCGCCTGTTCCAGAGCCGTCATCGGCGAGCTCCCTTGGGCCCCGGTTGACTCCAGCGCTGGCGGCCACAGCGCTCCTCTGTCCAAAGGCGTGAGGTTGACGAGCACGGACCACCAGCTTTTTTTCTTTTTTCTTTCGATGACAGGTGGACCCCACAGGGCCACACGGGATGATAACGTGTGCCAACGTCGCAATTACTTAGTCGGTGCCACGTCAGCCTGACTAGCGGGCCTAATCTGTCATAAACATGCTCAATCGAGTCAAATCCGCCGATTAGTGTTTTTTGCAAAAAGATTACCGTAGACGTGATGTTTTCTGCAAAAAAAAAATATTGTAGTGTTTTTCGCAAACCTAGCCCTCAAAGTGGTGGTTTTGTGCAATTTACTCAATTCAATGTTTGTTGTTGAGCGACGAACAGTTCACATAGAGTGCAAGGCTGGGACAAGAAGTCTCTTTGTAGAGATGAAGGCAAAGATAGACTACAAATCATGTACTATCAGATACAAAGATATGTCAATACAATTCACCGTATGAAAGCTTCGTATTATCTATCTAGTTTCAACTGGTTTTTCAATTAATAGGCAACATGTTCTTCCATAAAATATTGCTGCCCCCAAGAGACTTTCTTTTTTTGCGGAAGAAACTTCAATCTATTCATCATCTAGTAGTCCGGAGATGTAGCAAAAATTACAACCAGCTCTATGGACCACCTAGCAACAATTACAAGCACCGGAACGAGCCGAAGGATAAGAAGTACTGCCCGCGTGAGATTTTCACCAAAGAATAAAAATTGTTTTCATCAGCAGATTTTGACCGAAGAATAAATCTTGGTTTTTGTGCAAAAGCTCTTCCGTTCCAAGAAATGGTATTAACATATTTATATGAATCCCGCAAAAAGTAATACTCTTACTATGTCGTGCCTACAGTACACAGTCTTTCCCTATATTTTTGCAAGGTTTTTTTTTTTACAGGACTTGTACCCATGACCTCATAGTCACAAGGCAACAGTTTTACCATTACGCCAAGGCTCCTCTTCATTTTTCATATTTCCAATTTTGGAGAAAATTCATCGTACGGTCTAATATTCTATGCGTTCATTTGCATAAATCAGAGGCAATCTTTTTCAATCCACATGTTATCATTCATACAATTTGTATGTGTTTTGTGGTCGCCAGTTTTCTCTCCCATCCATGTAAAATTCTTGTGTGTTTTCCTTTATATGTTTCTCGTCCATATTATCCAACGAGGCACTTAACACTCTTGTCTTGCCCTCGCTGCCCACGTCTGCTATATGATTCCCCTTTCATTCCTCCCTTCTGTCATATGATTCTCCTTTCTGGGTCTCGCTCTTTCCATTCATTTTTCCAGCAAAGCTTCAGCTTACAGATAAGCACCTAGCTGGCGTGAAGTGTCCATCTAACATGGCACCTTATTCTCCTCCTCCTAAACGCTACCCACAAGAACCGGCAACAAATGCATCTGGACAAAAACGCAAGTCAACTTTTCGACTATGAGCATGCATCAGCAGCAGTCGCTACGTGCTACTAGCCCGCTGGGTTAGCCTGTCCAACTTTGCATGCTTCCCTCGAAGACGTGAACGAGATGTGTAATATTTGGATCCTACAGCTCCTCCGTCGCTTTCGGTCACTACGTGGGAAGCGGGGACTAGTCCGAGTCAAATTTTAGCGCTATCTAGGCGCTGTGGAGCTGGACGCGGCTGACTAAGCCGTGACCAAACACGTCGCCGCCAAGCTGCCTCGACCCGGCCACTGCTAGATATTAACCATGCAGCCAGCAGACAGACGAAAGATGAAACTATTTTGTTTCTTGACACTGACAGCTGAAACTATTAGCACAACAGAATGTTCCCAACAGGCACGATGCGGTCTCGTTTCCAGTCAACATCAGCAGCACACGATACGATCCTCGGTGACGGGGTGAGGGAAAGCAGGGTAAGTATTTACCGAGCAAGCCTATTCTACCTCCAGCACTCGCGCTGCTCAAGCTGTGTACAACGACGGAGACCCTACATACAACTCGTTGACGGGCAGGGAGGGAAGGTTGGCAGCTGCTGCTCGGCAATCTTCGTCCTCGCTTCGGGGTTCGCACCAACGCCTGCGCCCGACGCTTGCGGAACACAGACTGAAGGGAATTGGTTTTTCTGCAACATGAAGCAACCATATGATATGCATCTCCTCTAGTGCGAGCATCTCTTTGTAGGTGATTAGATGATTTATTATTATATATTAGGGCCGGCTTAACCGGCAATGGTTCCCTTGGAAGCATGGCAATTGCGAATGATTTGCATGGCAGTTTATGTTGGCCAAGGATGGTAAGTTTAGTTGGCAAGCACGACAAATCCGCCTCAGTTCAGTTTATTGTCAGGATTTGCCGTGCTTGCTAACTAAGGCCTCCTTTGGTTCATAGGGTACGAATACCATAGGAATCAGAAACCCATACAAACCAGATTCCCATTCCTATGTAGGATAGGAATCAATCCTTCACATTTCAAAGGAAAAAAAAAACATAAACCTAGACTCAATGAAAAAATCCCTATCCTATGCATCAAATGGCATGTTTTACCCATAGGAATTATATAAGATACAAGCCATCTCACTTCCTATGGTTTTCCTTTTCCCATGGTAGTCCTATCCTATGAACCAAAGGAGGCCCAAATTTGCCATCCCCGCGGCAATATAAATTGCCATAAAAAAGGTTCATTTTGCCATGACCTCTAAGGGAATGTCAGCACAATAATATTCCCCTATATATTAATGAGTGCAAGTTAAATGTGTAAGCACCTACTAAGCATTGGTGCATAATTACGCACTGCTGATCTTTCAAAATAAGCACCAATGATCCTACAACCAAAAAAGGCTGATTTATTTTTGCTAACCGCTTTATGCTATTATTAGGGACAGTCATTTGCTGTCAGAGCACTAATTTAATGTATAATACAAATAAAAGCTTCTGGACAAAAACAAAATGAAATTCACTACAGTAAATAGAGTTTGATGATGATAAATGATCAGTGTGGCCTACTTCTCTTACCTAGAGTTTATTTCAGCTGCTCCTTTGCATCCACAACTGCAGCTTCCTCTTTAGGCACGACATCTACAACAGGCTCGTACAGGTACCACTCCTTCTTTTTCCTAATATATGCAAAACAGACAGTTTTAATAGAAGGCCGGAGCTGCAACAAATCCCTGCCTTAGTCCCTATAAGTGCGGAATAAACAGTGTGATAAAAACCAAACTGTACAAGTCATGTCTATAAAAGGCTTTATTATAGCAGATCTTACCGAATGACGCTTCCTTTGCTCCCAAAATACTTGAACATATCCACTGCGTTGTTCATGGCTTTACTGCAAAAACATGGGCACACCATTTAAAATAACAGATACAACATGTAAATAAGGGATGTGGCATAGTTTGGAAAGGTTTGCCAGTCCTGTAGTAGTTCCACTAAAAACTGAAGACTCAACAAAAATAACATCAGTAGACACTTCCACGAACCTATTAGAGGCAAATTCTGGTGCTCGCCTTTTCTTTGACATTTTAGCTTCTCTCATAGCAGAAACAGTCTGGCTAGCAATCTGTCAAGTTCATGTCGTTTGTTTATTCATGTTGGCCAACAAATTATCCTATCCAATAACTAGTGAAAGCCAAATTTTGCAGGTATTTACTTGAAAAACAAACCAACAAAGAAATTTCATGAAATTGTAAAGATAAATAGCAGAGGAAGTATATCTAACCTCATAAAGTTGCTCACGGATGCAAACAGCTATTGCAGGCTGCACATCAATTAGCATGATTTTATCAGTGTAAAACAAAGTTACTGAAATACTACACACCATCTATACACCAATAAGAAATGTCCATTTAATAATAAATATGTATCATGCATAAAACAACAATACCAAATAAAGGTTAGAATTGAGTTTGATAGCGGTGCAAATTGCTGTCAAATCCCAGAAATATACATGTAAATCCAAAACTTTAGGACAGATAAATTAAATTCAACAAAGCTTCAGAACCAATAGATATAATGAAGGTTAAAGCCGAAACATCTACAAGATTCTTCCAAACGTAAAATAGAAGAATCAGGCTGCTGTAGGAACATCAATGTCTAAAAATCTTGTACGCAAGTTGGCACAGCGCTTTCAATCAATCTCGCTCAACTTGTTAGTATTCTTATGTTTAAATGGAAATTTCAAGTTCCATGTATATAAATTACAACGATACTAGGTAGGAAATGTTATGTGCATAGCGCGATCAGGCTGCTGTAGGAACATCAATGTCTAAAAATCTTGTACGCAAGTTGGAACAGCGCTTTCAATCAATCTCGCTCAACTTGTTAGTATTCTTATGTTTAAATGGAAATTTCAAGTTCCATGTATATAAATTACAACGATACTAGGTAGGAAATGTTATGTGCATAGCGCGATCAGGTGGCTTCCTTCTTTTGTAAACAATAGAACCAAAAAGGCAACCCCACGCGACCAGGTCCCCT
>NC_041380.1:77804634-77806785 GCF_002162155.2 Triticum dicoccoides
GTATTTTCCCCTCCTGGGCAGTGCCTCATTGGAGGACCACCCTCTGCCTTGATGCTCCCACGCAGCGCATCCAGCATCCAACAAACACCCGTCCCCGCAAAAGGACATTCTCGTCGTGTGTGTGTGTTCCAGCTCGCCGCTCCACCCCCACCAATCTCTACCGAGGCCGAGTAACAGCAGTGCCGTCGATCTCCTTCTGCCACAGCCCCTCCCCCCTGCCCCCCTGCCTCTTCGATCCCGTTGACGAGTAGCAAATATGGGAGATGAACCCTAGAGCTGAGGAAGGAGAGGATGAGAAGAGAAAAGAGGAACTGGAAGAAATTTCGAGAGAGAGATCGAAGAAGACAAACGGTCAAGGTTGCACTATGCCCCCACAGTCCCTGCCCCACTTGTCGGTGCTCACCCACACACACGTGGTGAAGCGATGCACGATCTAACGGCTGTGACGCGGCCACTCGTAGAGCACAAATCACGCGCGTGCTGGTATAAATTAATGGTATGTCTATTGATGCAAATACTACTGGTATGAAACTGAAGATTAAGGGAAGTCAAAACTATAGTTGCATCTCCGTGTAGCTCAGTTATTGAAAAGAAATGTGACAGGTTTCCCATATTTGGTAAGGGATTTAGGTGTAGCCTAAATGTGTAGATAGCGCCTGGATCGCGAAGAAAACTGACATCCTTAACATGATGCATCAATTGCCTATTTTGTTTGATTACATTAAAATAAGTGTTTCAAATAAAATCATACAAATCTCTCAAGAATTAAAGGATTGTTACCCCAACTTCAGGATCTGTAATGTTCAAATCATCACATAACGTCCTTGCAAATTCCTCAGGATCACTTTCAAGGTTGCCTATATCCTGGTACATTAAAGTTGATGCGAAACCGAGTCAAAATTAATAATGCATTCGAACAGCCTGATAAGGCAAACAGTCTACATAAATAATTATCGACAAACGTGCACGTACCCACAAGAACTGATCTCTAATTGTCGTATTGTTCACTCGGAGGTCAATCTGCACATACCATTCATGTGAATTCAAACGAAATGGCACCGAAACAGTCCACATGTCTGCAGTTACCAAAAGACGCTAACCTTGAGGGGCATAATCTTCTCCTTGACCTGCATCTCCTGCCCCTCGTAGGAACGGAACTCTGCCAATTGCCCCTTTTCGGCACACACACACACACAAATAATTGACACAACTAGTAGTAAGCCACAGAGCTGTCCAATTGCAGAATAGCAATACAAACAATGCTAAATGAACCACAAAGATGAAGCAAGCTGAGAAAGAACGGTGGTACCTGGATGGACTGGAGCATCTGTGGGACGAAGGTGGCCGGAAGCTTGAGCTCCTTGGCCGTCCTCTTGGCGAAGGTGATGACCTCCGAGTCGGGATCTGTACGGCGCAGGAAAGACCATCAGGAAACATCAGCAAAGACCGATGAACCTGACGAAAAGACCGGAACATCAGGAAAGGCGGCACCGTACCGCGGGGGTTCCAGGTGAAGGCATCCCTGTAGCGCTGGCCGTCCACCTCGATGTCGACGCGTATCGGCACCAGGTTGTCCCTCGTCGGCCTGCCCAGCGCAGCAGCGCGGTTAGCTCCTCCCCCATCCCCCAACAGATCCAAGGTTCCTCGGAGAGAGAGAGAGAGAGAGAGAGAGAGAGTATGTACATGCGGAACTTCACAGTGGAGGATCGCGGGGCGCCGAGGCTCACCGTCTTCATCGCCGTCCGGGCAGTCCGTTCGTCGCCGCCGTGCGGTTGGGGATTTCGAGGGCGAATGTCCTCTTTTTGCCTGCTCCGCCGCGGACGGGGCTAATACGGACTTCAGAGCCCATATCTTTTTTTTTTTGAGAAATTTCAGAGCCCATATCTAATGTGGACTCAATGTGCACATTCTTTTAGCCAACTCATTGTGGGTTCATATTGGACCGGTCACGGTGGTCTAGCCAGCCCAAGAAACTGCGATTCATGAGAACGGCCCAGGTCTAATCCGTATTGGAACTTCCATTTAGTTGCCTAAAAAATTCTCAAAAAAAAAAGTTGCCTAAAAAATTAGTTGCTAAAAAAACTTTCATTTAAACAAGATGCATTTCCTCAATTCCCTCAAAACAATTACCCCAAAAAAATTCTCTCAAAA
>NC_041380.1:77807261-77809249 GCF_002162155.2 Triticum dicoccoides
TCCTCAAAAAAAAAAAAAAAACAAGATGCAACATTTTTGCCTACAAGCTGTTGGTTGATAAAAAAAGCAGCGGGAGGATTGGCTAGAAAGTAGAAAATAAAAAAGCATGCTCGGATGTGAAAAACCTACGAGAAACATGGACCAAACTCTGGAACATAGAGGTTCCTACAAAAGTGAACGTATTCATTTGGCGGCTAGCATGAGTGTCGCTGCCAACGGAGGATGTTAGAAAAAGCCAAAATATGGCAGATTCAGATGTTTACAAAGTGTGTGGCGCGATGCCGGACTCGTGGAGCCAAGGGGGTCTGGGCACTCCTTGATGAAGACATTGTTGATTATGTTGCTACAAGCAAACAACCTGACCTAAAGCTATGGCTCTTTGATATGCTTGATCAACTGCCACGCATGGAAGCAATGAAGGTAATGGTAGCTTTGTGGGCACTTTTCTCTTCATTCAAAATTCCTTGATGATCTTTGAATGGCAGGCGAATTAGGTCATCGGGCAATTGCGCGGCCAACTCAGCCAGGGGTCTGGATAGCACCGACCGCATGTTATGCTAAGATCAACGTGGATGGTGGTTTATCCTGGGCAGGAGACCGTGGTGCAGCTAGTGCGATTTGCAGAGAGCTAATGAAATTTTCCTTGGGGCATCAACGATTGTTGTTGATGGGCTTACTGATCCAGCGAGTTTGGAAGCGGTGTCTTGCAATGAAGCATTGTCCCTAGCTTTCGACCTCAATGTCTCACATGTACAGGTGACCACTGATTATCTGGAGGTGGTGCAAAACATCAAGGAGGAGAACCCATGCAGCTATGGACCCATCGTGAAGGAGTTCGTGCTCAAGCAGAGAATGTTTGCTAATGCACAATTATCGCATGAGAAAAGAAGTTGTAATATGAAAGCTCACAACTTAGTTAAAGCAGCTTCGTCTTTGGAGGCAAGCCGCCATGTTTGGCTTACGCCTCCGTCATCTATTACCCGTATCCCTCGAAATATTATGCAATAAAAAGTAGACGATGATTCTAAAAAAAGATGGAACATTTCCGGCAAAAATATACATAATGTTTTTTTTGTTGTGTAATGATGCACTTCTCTGTATTGCTCGCGCCACGCGTGGTGTTAATATGTTCGATCAATTGCTCTCTCGTTCCTTCTTCCGATCCAAGTGTCGCACTCTAATAACCGTCTCCAACCTACACGACACAGTCTTCTACACCTGCATTTTCTCTCTAGGGACATCTCTTCTATTTAGGCCAAGGCTCCTTTCTCTAGACCTTATTGTGCCCATGATGCATTGCATATCTAGCAGTGGAGCTACATCAGACGCTAACACCAGGCCTAGAGTTGAGGTCATGATAAAAGCAACATTGATCTCGTATTGGAGTCCTATGTAACACCGATGGGTTAGATTTGGCCAGTTACGTCAGCTACAAGGTCGAGGATAGTGAGGACATGCTTGGGTATTGGAGAGAAATCAATGGGTGTTTGAGTTATGCTTTTACACCCGCTGTTTTTATCTACTGCGGTACGAGACGGAAGTTGGTGTGTGTGCGCAATGTTTTTGGGTCTTTGTTTGTAACAAATTCTTTTAAATCTTTTCCGCCTGAACTCTTTATGTTCTAAAAACAAAAAATCTTTATTTCACTTACAAAAAATAGAAATATATTCTTTACTTAAACTATCTATGTTGCAACATTTTATCATGATTTTATTATATCAAACAGTGATTCATTGCGTATGCACAAATATGTTGCTTCCGCTTTTTTGGAATGTTGCGGTCTTTTTTTTTGCAAAATTTGTTAAACAAAGAAAATGATGTATTATAATAGGATTTTAATACAATTGCAGCGGATTATAAGAGGGGAGCTCGCCTAGTGGCACACTTGTATGCCAGTTGAGGCATCTTGAAGATTTCAAAAAAAAAATACAAAAAAATTGTGGGATACAACGTAAACGACCACTACAAGGGTTATGTGTATCACTTTT
>NC_041380.1:77809489-77822528 GCF_002162155.2 Triticum dicoccoides
CCTTCCCTATGGTGCATACTTGATGGGTGTGGCTAGAACTCAGTCGACTGAGACTTAACAAAGTCGACTTAACAAAGTCTCAGTCGAGTGACATCAGTTGTGGTGTTAAGAGTGGCATGTCTAGATGCTACAATTAGTGACGAAAAATGTTGCGAGCAATGACAACAGACGCTACATTTGTTGTGACTAAATGCTGCAACCATCAATGGCGGATGGTGCGACTGGCGGGACGACGTGCTACAATTGACGAGGGCAAATGTTGTGCCCGGTGAGACGATATACTACAACCAGCAAGATAGATGCTGCAACCGGTAGAAGGATATATTGCAAACGGTGGGACAAAATGTTGCGGGGTCTGTTGGACGGTGCTCAGTCCAGCACGAATCTCTACGCAAATGTCTAATGACTATGCAGTCGACTAAGACTTGGTTAAATCCCAGTTGACTGAGTTTTAGCAAGCCCGGTACTTGATCTATATTCATAGTGTCAGCCATAGAGGAGAAAATAAACGATCAAATTTGAAGCGAAATAGTTTTAGAAAAAGGTATTATATATGTGTTGCTCCTTTTTTTTCAGGAATATGTCCCACACTTTTGCAGACTGTACACTATGAAGCAGCCGACTTCACCAAGAAATAACCATCTCATCTTAATCCCCCATAAATGAATTAATGAAATCCAAGCACACCCAGGAATGGAGGCCACATGAGTCGCCCTCGTTGAATCAATCAGAGGTGCTACTGTCCACCCTTGCAATCTTCAATTTCTTCACACCCGCCAGGAATAGCCTGCCCAAAGAATTATTGAAGGAAAATAATTATTTAAGATCTCCACAAAGATCCTCTAGAAATAAGTTCGACAAAGATGTAGAGCGCAATTTAATCTGATTCCCTGAAGCATCATCCACACGTTTTGCATCATTGGTCGATAGTTCAAACTCAATTCTGTGGAATTATTGTAAGATGGAAGAAGTGATATGTCTGAAATTCAGAGTGGAGCCATACTCCCACGGTACGTCCCCGGCCATCAACCAGTCCCCCTCCTGGTCTTGATAAGTGACAACATGGCGAGCCTGCTTCTCCCCAAGAACCACTCGGTGATCACGGCCGACAGTATCCGGATCTAGATTGAAAAACAAACTGAATATCAGAGAAGAAGTAGTACATGATCGATGGACGGACAGTTAAATTTTGTTGTGGTGATTTATATGAATGTTATTAGGCGCGTACGTACGTATGATGGAGGCCTTGAACATGCGGCCTAGGACGGCGAGGAGTCTGTCGTAGCCGTCCAGCAGCAGCAGATCCAGCTTCCGGCCGATGGGGACGCCCTCCATGTACACCTTCACAAACAGCGACCGCTGCCCATGGCCGCCGCCGCCTCCTCCTCTCTGGTGCGCCGGATCAGACGACGGCGCCGTTGGCCTCATCGTCGTCGTCGTCGTCAGGGTGCTCCTAAGAAACGGGTTGATCGATGCATCGGTTGATGTGCAGAGAGGAGCCAGAGACCGACCGATGCAAATGATGAACAAGAAGGTTAAATTTTTAGATAAAATTACGAGTCTGTAGAGAGACCTTGGAGTGGAAGCGGAGACGCCGTCGGCCGTGTGGAAGGAGGAGGAGCATGACCGCAGGCTGAGCCCGAGGTGAAGGTCCGTGCTTAGGCCCCTGCCGATCGCCGGCCGGTAGCAGGACGACGCCGTGGAGACTGTCGCCCGCGGCCCGCCGGCGCCGCAGCTGTCCATGGAAGAAGAGGGGGCCGACGAGGACGACTCGCTCGCCGCCTTGCACTCCATCAGACAAGAGTAGAGAGAGAGAGAGAGAGAAAGGAGGAGAGCGGTGGCATAAGGAAGGCTGAGGTTTATATGGCCGTGTGTACGAATGGAGGTGGCTTTAGCAGTGACCGTGCGTGACTTTTTCTTGTTTCTTTTCGTTTCTTTGCGTCCGTGATCTAGGCAGGACTTCACGTGACGGTGGAGAATGTCGGGTCGTTACGGTGTGCACTCGAGTGCACGGCAACGTGACCTGCCACCGCCGAGATCTCCTGTGAACGTACCCTGCTGGCCCCGTTGCCGTTGCCATTCGTCAACTCATCACTCCACCAACCAACACGTTGGTCCTCATGATCCAGATCACCAACTACACTCATGGAGTCATGGGCATGACTCTTGGAATCGATTTTTTCGACCATTGGCGATTGGGGGTGGAGGGTAATGTAATAGGCTCCAGTAACAAATTTGACCTCAAGACTAAACTGTTTTCGAAAAAAGTTCACACCGTTAATTTTTTTGTGCAGAGCCCGACAGCTAAGCGCTGCACTCTACTATGCAACTCCTTACAACTAGGCGCTGCACAGTGTAGTGCAATTCCTTACAGCTAGACGTTATACATGTATGGCGTCTAAATGTTAGACGGTTGCACAATAGAGTGCATCGCCTTGCTGTCAGACATTGCACACAACTGGATGAAATATTTTAAAACACAGTGTAGTTTATGAAATAGTTTCGCTTTCGGATCAAATTTGCGCCTTTTGCCCCAGTTAGTGCTGGAATTTAGTCTATTTTAGGCAGCCCAATAACTATGTCAGAAATTCCTAATAAATCCTAAAGGTCCACTTAGCCCATTTGTGCAAGGCAAGGGATACTACTAAAGTTTAGTCCCACATTGTTAGTTTAGTGGGAGTTGGACCTCCTTATAAGGGAGGTTCTTTCCCCACTTGTACGAGCATGAGAACAAGAGGGATATCCACGCGCGCTCCTCCTCCGCCGCCCGCCACGCCACGCCACGCCATGAAAGGTCATGTGGGAGTTGAAACGTTTTCTGTAGTGGACACTGAATTCGAACGGCGCGCCTGTTCGCTTCGTCTCCTTTCGTTGCTTCACCTCCTGCGGCAGCCTCTTCGCGTCCTTCTCCTGTGCCTATATAAGAGAGGTCGCTCCTCTCCAGAGAGACACAACATAAAATCCTCTTCCTCTCGCCACAAAGTTCCGACCACTACGTTGCTGCTACGTTCTTCCCCATCCCGACTTGCGGCATGCACCGCAGGTCGAGACAGTAGGCCTCCGAAACCGCACTTTTTGAGTCCTGTACGGGAGAAGGGTGATAAGGTTTTTGGGGAGCGCTCAGCGCGACTACTGGCTGCTTCATCACGGACGATCCGGTCGCCGACGACGACTTCTTCCCCGATGTCCACGACCTCCTCGACGACATGGTAGGCGAGGACACCGACCCCAAGTCCAGCGCTTCTGCTGCTGCTGTCCCGTACGTGTTCTTGTCTTTCCTGTTAAAGGTTCTACCGCAGTTCCTTGTTCTAGTCCTTGTCCTACACATAATATGTTCTACTTCATATATGCTACTTGCTATACTGTCTGCTTTAGATATGATAGGCTATGGTTCATATATGCAGAAGCTATTTATCTTCTCTCTATTAGAACGCTTGACTTGTTTTATCTCTACTATATTAGTCATGCGTTATCTAGTATTTCTGTTAAAAATTATTTGGTAAATTGCTCATATTTCCAACAATCCAAAAACCTTATTATAGGCAATTTACCCCAAGTGGTTTTGCTGCTTCCATGAGACCTCCTATATTTGAGGGTATCCACTATAAGAGGTGGCGCGTGAGAGCAGTCTTATGGTTTCAAACCATGAGTTGCTATGACGCCACTCTCGGCAAACCTGAAGGAGAGTTTGATGCTCAACAGGCACAAGCTCTTCAGAAAATGGATACTCTGTTTAAGGCTGCTCTCTTGAGTGTTCTTGGTGAGAACATAGTTGATGCTTATGCGTCAATTGATAATGGAAAATACATGTGGGATGCACTCGAGGCCAAGTTTGGGGTCTCGGATGCTAGCACTGAGCTGTACATCATGGAGCAATTCTATGATTACAGGATGACTGAAGAGCGCTCCATGGTTGAGCAAGCTCATGAGATACAGTCATTTACTAGAGAACTTGATCACTTCAGTTGTATGCTACCGGACAAGTTTGTTGCCGGAGGTATCATCACTAAGCTTCCTCCTTCATGGAGGAACTTTGCTACCTTACTGAAGCATAAGAGGCAGGAGTTTTCCGTCCCGGATCTCATTGGCACTCTTGATGTGGAAGAAAAGGCGAGAGCAAAGGACACACGTGCTCGAGGTATTGAGGAAGGATCTAGTGCCAATGTGGTACAGAAGTAGAACTTCCAGCCCCACAAGTTCAAGAACAAGGGCAAGTTTGATGGAAAAGCAAAGTTTGATGGGAAGAACAAGGCTGTGCAACACACAAATTTCAAGAAGAAGAATGGCAAGAAGAAAGGTGCTTGTCATGTGTGTGGGGATCCTGATCATTGGGCTCCTAGTTGCCCTAATCGCTATGACAAGCGTCATCCTGGGAAAGGCGGCAAGACCGCTAATGTTGTCATTGGAGACACTGACATGAAGGATGCTGGGTATGGTATATTTCCCACTATTCTTTCAGTATGTCATTCTCCTGACTGGTTGATTGACACGGGTGCTAATGTGCATGTATGCGGTGATATTTCCATGTTTTCGTCTTATCAGACCGCAGGGACTTCAACCGTGCTGATGGGCAACGGTTCAAGTGCTTCTGTTCGTGGTGTTGGCACGGTCGATCTGAAGTTTACTTCGGGGAAGATCGTGCGGCTGAAGAACGTGCATTATGTCCCCTCCGTCAATAAAAATCTTGTTAGCGGATCTCTTCTGTGTAGAGATGGCTACAAGCTTATCTTTGAGTCGAATAAATTTGTAATACGTATGGAACCTTTGTTGGTAAAGGCTATGAGTCAGGAGGCTTGTTTCATTTATCCTTATCAGACGTTTGCAATAAAGTTGTTAATCATATTTGCAACAATAGTGAATCCAATGTGTGGCATTCACGTTTTTGTCATGTTAACTTTGGTTGCATGTCACGACTAGCAAAGTTGAACTTAATCCCTAGTTTCACCACCATCAAGGGATCTAAGTGTCAAGTGTGTGTGCAAGCTAAGCAACCTCATAAGTCTCACACGACTGCGGAAATAAGAAATCTTGCACCACTAGAGCTCATACATTCAGATCTATGTGAAATGAATGGTGTATTGACAAAAGATGGAAAGAAATATTTCATGGCGTTAATTGATGACTCCACTAGATACTGCCGTGTGTATCTTCTGAAATATAAGGATGAGACTTTGAACTTTTTCAAGATCTATAAAGCTGAAGTGGAAAACCAACTTGATCGAACAATCAAGAGGCTTAGGTCCGACCGTGGTGGAGAGTATTTTTCCAATGTGTTTGATGCTTTTTGTGCGGAACATGGTATAATCCATGAGAGGACTCCTCCCTACTCACCTCAGTCAAATGGGGTGGCCGAAAGAAAGAACCGTACTCTAACTGATTTGGTTAACGCCATGTTAGAAACATCGGGTCTCTCCAAGGCAGGGTGGGGGGAGGCGATATTGACATCATGTCATGTCCTGAACCGAGTCCCCACAAAGAACAAAGAGATAACTCCATTCGAGGAATGGGAGAAGAAAAGGTTAATACTCTCTTATCTGTGAACATGGGGTTGTTTGGCGAAAGTCAATGATCCAATTCCAAAGAAGCGGAAGCTTGGACCAAAGACTGTGGATTGTGTTTTCCTGGGATATGCTTTTCATAGCATTGGCTATAGATTCTTGGTTGTAAAATCTGAGGTACCTGACATGCATGTCGGTACGATCATGGAGTCGAATGATGCGACTTTCTTTAAAAATAGCTTTCCCATGAAGGATATGGCTACCTCATCTAATCAGGAGATGCCTAGTTCATCAAATCAGGAACCAGTTACAATTACCGAACCTACAATTTCGATGAAACACTTTGAAAGTTCTGTGGAGGAGAACAATGAAGTTCCTATTAGGAGCAAGAGACAGAGGACTGCAAAGTCCTTTGGTGATGATTTTTTTGTGTACCTCATAGATGACACTCCCAGTTCTATTTTAGAGGCCTATGCATCTGAAGATGCTGACTACTGGAAGAAAGCGGTTCGTAGCGAGATGGATTCCATCTTGGCAAATGAAACTTGGGAGATAACTGATCGTCCTTATGGGTGCAAACCTATAGGATGCAAATGGGTATTCAAGAAGAAGCTTAGGCCTGATGGTACTATTGAAAAGTACAAGGCTCGGCTCGTGGCTAAGGGTTATACCCAAAAGGAAGGTGAAGACTTCTTTGATACTTACTCACCTGTAGCTCGACTGACCACTATTCGAGTTCTACTTTCACTAGCTGCCTCGCATGGTCTTCTCATTCATCAAATGGATGTTAAGACTACTTTCCTAAATGGAGAGTTGAACGAGGAAATATATATGGAACAACCAGATGGGTTTGTACTAGATGGCCAGGAAGGGAAAGTGTGCAAGTTGTTGAAGTCTTTGTACGGACTTAAGCAAGCACCCAAACAGTGGCATGAGAAGTTTGAAAGAACTTTAACAGCTGCAGGCTTTGTTGTGAACGAAGCTGACAAATGTGTGTACTATCGCCATGGTGGGGGCGAGGGAGTTATCCTGTGCTTGTATGTTGATGACATACTGATTTTCGGAACCAATCTGAATGTTATTAAGGAGGTCAAGGATTTCCTATCTCGTTGTTTTGAGATGAAGGATTTAGGAGTGGCTGATGTCATTGTGAACATCAAGTTGTTGAGAGACGATGATGGTGGGGTTACATTGCTTCAATCTCACTATGTGGAAAATATCTTGAGTCGCTTTGGCTATAGTGACTGCAAGCCCTCTCCAACACTATATGATGCTAGTGTGTTGCTTCGAAAGAATCGAAGAATTGCGAGAGACCAATTGAAGTATTCTCAGATTATTGGCTCGCTTATGTACTTAGCCAGTGCTACAAGACCTGACATCTCTTTTGCTGTTAGCAAACTGAGTCGGTTTGTTTCAAAACCAGGAGATGTGCATTGGAAAGCTCTAGAAAGAGTTTTGCGTTATTTGAAAGGCACTGCAAATTATGGAATTCACTACACCGGGCATTCAAAGGTGCTTGAAGGGTATAGTGACTCAAACTGGATCTCAGATGCTGATGAGATAAAGGCCACGAGCGGTTATGTATTCACTCATGGAGGTGGCGCTGTTTCTTGGAAGTCTTGCAAGCAGACCATCTTAACGAGGTCAACAATGGAAGCAGAACTCACAACACTAGATACAGCTACGGTTGAAGCAGATTGGCTTCGCCGGCTCTTGAATGACTTGCCGGTTGTTGAGAAACCTGTACCGGGTGTCCTTATGAACTGCGACAATCAAACTGTGATCACGAAAGTGAGCAGTTCAAAGGATAACATGAAGTCATCAAGACACGTACAGAGAAGGTTAAAGTCTGTCAGGAAAATGAAAAACTCCGGAGTTGTTGCGTTGGATTATATCCAAACGTCTAAAAATCTGGCAGATCCTTTTACCAAGGGTCTATCACGTAATATGATAGATAATGCATCGAGGGAGATGGGTATGAGACCCACAATATGAGTTGTTCACAGTGGTAACCTATTCTTTGTGATCGAAGACCCCGTGAATTAGATGTGGAAGACAAGCTGTTGGTCAACTGAGAGGAGAGTATCCTTATTATTCACAATACCACTCCATGAAGATGCAATACTCTCCTAATCTGCATGGCAGGTCGATCTATATCTTAATGTGTTCTAAGTGGCTTATTTAAGCAGAGATGTTATCCTGCAGAACATCTTTTGAAGAACACACATATATGAGTCTGATTGTCAAACGTCGCAATCTATGAGAGTAGGCTTCTCTCTAGTAAACTCATGAAAGGTCACGGAGTATGACACATAAGCTCCACCCACGGGGAAGATCCACGGTAGCCACGTATCGGTCAAGGCTTTATGTGAAGCTAGATTCGCAGAAAACTTGCAGTTCAAGGCCCAGTCCACTGTTCAAGTTGCTTACTAGTGTAGCATAGAGTTATAGGTGGAAGTTCAACTTAACAGTCTCCACTGCAGTACTGGTATATAATACAGTGTTTTGGAACCAAAGGCAAATTTCTGTGTGCCTCTGGGATCTGGTGGGGGATTACTGGAATTTAGTCTATTTTGAGCAGCCCAATAACTATTTCAGAAATTCCTAATAAATCCTAGAGGCCCACTTAGCCCATTTGTGCAAGGCAAAGGATACTACTAAAGTTTAGTCCCACATTGCTAGTTTAGTGGGAGTTGGACCTCCTTATAAGGGTGGTTCTTTCCCCACTTGTACGAGCATGAGAACAAGAGGGATATCCACGCGCGCTCCTCCTCCGCCGCCCGCCTCGCCACGTCACGATGCGCCGCGGGTTGCGGGAATGAGCCGAGCCGATATCTAAATTTTTGCCACGCACGACGGGTATACGAAAGGTCACGTGGGAGTTGAAATGTTTTCTGTAGTGGACACTGAATTCGAACGACGCGCCTCTTCGGCCGCTGCCTGTTCACTTCGTCTCCTTTCGTTGCTTCACCTACTGCGGCAGCCTCTTCGCGTCCTTCTCCTGTGCTTATATAAGAGAGGTCGCTCCTCTCCAGAGAGACACAACAGAAGCTCCTCTTCCTCTCGCCACAAAGTTCCGACCACTGCGTTGCTGTTACGTTCTTCCCCATCCCGTCTTGCGACGTGCACCGCAGGTCGGGATAGTAGGCCTCCGAAACCGCACCTTTTGAGTCCTGTACGGGAGAAGGGTGATAAGGTTTTTGGGGAGCGCTCAGCGCGACTACTGGCTGCTTCATCACGAACGATCCGGTCGCCGACGACGACTTCTTCCCCGACGTCCACGACCTCCTCGACGACATGGCAGGCGAGGACACCGACCCCAAGTCCAGTGCTTCTGCTGCTGCTGTCCCGTACGTGTTCTTGTCTTTCCTGTTAAAGGTTCTGCCACAGTTCCTTGTTCTAGTCCTTGTCCTACACATGATAGGTTCTACTTTATATATGCTACTTGCTATACTGTCTGCTTTAGATATGATAGGCTACAGTTCATATATGCAGAAGCTATTTACCTTCTCTCTGTCAGAATGCATGACTTATTTTATCTCTACTATATTAATCATGCGTTATCTATTATTTCTTTAATAAAATTATTTGGTAAATTGCTCATATTTCCAACAGTTAGCACCATGAAGTAAGCCAAACAGTGGAAACTTAAGAAACGACGCAACCAAGTGCTCGTACATCGTTTGGCGTCGGTGCATGGATCACACGTACCTGCACTATTTGAATAGGTCTCACACTCATCCAATGTACTCTTTTCGTCTCAAAATAAGTGTCTTTGGTTTAGTATATTTTACAATGAAAAAGTAGTATATAATAACCACATACGTATCTGATTATTAGTTTTCTTATGTAAGTATGTATTTATTATAATAGCGGAGGGGAACTTTTGGTCTATGGGGACATATACACCCTATATGAAAAAATAATTTAGTAATTCAATAAAAAGTCAAAAAATTCTGAAAATATTTTTGAAATAAACTTGACCTTACATTGTACTTGTGAGAAAATTTTCACAAAAAAAAATCTCCCTTTGACTTCTTTTCAAAAAAGACAAAATTTTGACCAAAATAGTGTGAATAGTGACTTGTAATAGCAAATAAATTTTGTCTTTTTCGTTGTGAAGTTAACGTTGATTTTTATTTCGTGGAAATTTACATACTAGTGTAAAAGTAAGTCAAGTTTATTTAAAAAAATCTGAACTATTTTGACTTTATGTTTAATTATTAAAAAAAACTCTTCATATAAGGTGTATATACAATCAGGAACCGAAGTGTATTTTCCTTGTAACAGCAACCTACTCCCTCCATCCCAAATATAAGACGTTTTTTACACTATGATAGTATCAAAAAAATATTTTACATTTTGAGACGAAGAGATTATATTATAGGACAGAGGAAGTATTGCAGTCATCTCAGAATGACTGTTTTTTATGCTCCGGCTCGCTACAGCAGCACCCAGCACGCATCGGTCATCGTCACTCATCAATATGTTTGGTTGGGCGGTCAAAGCAGAGAGGAGCAACACTGCTAATTAGCCATACAGTTTGTTAGCTAATTGATCGGGTCGGATCAGATCAGATCGGAGAAGACGAGAGCATGTCCTGCATGTTGCTGTAGTAAAACGACGCGTGAATGATATGTCGATATGCATCGTCTCCGTCCACACATATGAAAATGGACACAAATAATTTGTCTTCCTCAATTATTGGCAGATCCCTGAATCTTGACCTTTCTAATTCAAGGAGCCTCATTTCAAAAAAGTTCAACGAGCCGCTTATTTCGAAAATATACCTCGGTACATGGGTGCACGTGCACCTGATTTGCAAAAGAAAATTAAAAATAGTAAAAAAATTGTCAAATATTTATGAACTTTTTCAAAACACGCATTGTCTAGTGTATTACTCGTGTGTAAAGTTCCACGGCAAAATGACTTTCATGGTATTCTGAACTGATAGAAACAAAAATGATATTATATTAAACTTACTATTCACACAGTTTGTACTTGCAATTTTGTCTCTTTTGCCAACAATACAACACAAGTCATTTTATCCAAAACCTGTACACATGAGTAATACAATTGACAATGCTTGTTCCAACAAAGTTCTTTTTATGTATTTTTAATTATTATTTTTGCCTAATTGGGTTCGCCTAGACACAGGTCCTAAAAATTCGCACTGATGTTTGTTTTACATATGATGTATACTTGTAATATTGCAGGGTTTACTTTTTAAACTAAATCTCCCTAGTTTTAAAAATTATTGTTGTTTTCAATAAAGTAAGCAATGTGCCAAAGTTGCGATTATAGTTTAAGAAACAGACCGACAACCAAACCGATGGATATTCCAACTAATTTTATTTAAAAATGACCATTGATTAAATAAATACACATAATATTGAATTTAATCGATCAATAAGTTGGTATTGGGCCTTTGGCGTGTGATGGGTCGGGTTTAGGGTTTCGATTCTTAGTTGATAGGAGTACATCATTATTCAAATGTAGATATATGTATCTTATAAAACCCGACAAGGCTCCTGTTTAGCTTTTTTTTTTCTTCGAAAAACTTTCAATTTATTCATTTTCAATCATGGCAGTACAAGAAACAACAAAGGTAATAAAAATTGCAACCATATATGTGGACCATCTAGCGACGACTACAAGCACTGGAGCGAGCCAAAGACGCGCCGCCGTCAACGCCCCCTCGTCACTGGAGTCAGGCAAACCTTGTTGTAGTGACAGCGAAAAGTCGTCGTGCTAAGGCCCCATAGGACCAACGCACCAGAGTAGCAATTATCGTCGATGAAGAAAGTCGTAGATCAAAAGGATCGAACATGTAAATACTCAAAGTAAAATGAACGAAGACCGGATCCAAACAGATTCACTTAAGACTAGCGCCGACCAAATCCCACGAGATCCGGCGTAAACACACCTACATACACCCTACAACGATGCTAGATGCACCATCGAGGCGGGATAGAATGTGTGTGTGGGGGGGGGGATGATTCCTATTAAGAGACATCGTCGGCGGCACATAGCCTCAATTAAGACAGTGAATCTAAGAGCATCTCCAGCCGCGCCCCCAACAGGCCCCCCAGGTCACTTTTTCGGCGCCGGCGCGAAAAAAACATCCCGGTCACGCCCCCATGACGCCGAAAATCGCCGGTACGGCCCTTTTTTCCGCCCAGTGGTCACAAGCCGAATCCGGCGCACTGGGGAGCAGTTGGGGGCTCCGGCGCAAGGGAAAAGTGTGGCTGGCCCACATCGTCAGGGGAAAAGTCAAGGTTTTCTTCCCCGACTCGCCTCCCACCCCCCGCGCCCTCGGCCACCACTAGCTATATCCCGGCGCCGCCCGCCGCCCTTCACCGCTAGATAGCCATTCCCCGCCGGAAAAATAGCAGCGCTTCGCCGTGGCAGCCCCTCCAACAGCAGCTGGGTGTTTCCGCCGCCGTTTTCGACCGCGGAGGAGCAGTTTAACGGCGGGTATACGCCTACCGGGCGCAAAGTGTTCGGCGATTTGCCTGCCTCGGCGATGGACTCAGATGACGAGGAAGCGTTCGCCGCACTGCTGGAGGAGGAAGACGAGGCCGACGTCCAGGAAGAAGAGCATCTCATGGTGCTCGCCGCCCTCGCCCAGCTGCTGGCGAGCAATGAAAAGCCGCGACGAGGTGGCTCGGCGCCTGGGCGGGTGAAAGCAAAGAACCGGCATCGTCTCGAAGGCTACTGCATGCTCTAATCCGACTACTTCGCCGATGCTCCACTTCACGGCAAGAAAACATTTCGGCGCCGTTATCAGATGAGCCGAAAGCTCTTCCTCAGGATTGTGAATTCCATCTGGGAGTTCGACAACTACTTCAAGTGCAAGAAGGATTACACCGGCGCTCTTGGATTCACCTCCATCTAGAAGTGCACGACAGCGATGAGGATGCTTGCATATGGAGCTCCCGGTGATTCACTCGACGACTATTGGCGCATGGCCGAGTCCACCAGCATAGAGTGTTTCTACAAGTTCTGTCGGCAGTGGTGGCAGTGTTTGGACCACAATACTTGAGAACACCCAATGCGGAAGACACTGCTCGGATCCTAGCACAAAATGCAGCAAGAGAATTTCCTGAGATGCTTGGAAGCATCGACTTCATGCATTGGAAATGGAAGAATTGCCCATTTGCTTGGCAGGGGATGTACATGTTGGGGAACGTAGTAATTTCAAAAATTTCTTACGCACACGCAAGATCATGGTGATGCATAGCAACGAGAGGGGAGAGTGTGATCTACGTACCCTTGTAGACCGACAGCGGAAGCGTTAGCACAATGCAGTTGATGTAGTCGTACGTCTTCACGGCCCGACCGATCAAGCACCGAAACTACGGCACCTCCGAGTTCTAGCACACGTTCAGCTCGATGACGATCCCCGGACTCCGATCCAGCAAAGTGTCAGGGAAGAGTTCCATCAGCACGACGGTGTGGTGACGATCTTGATGTACTACCGTCGCAGGGCTTCGCCTAAGCACCGCTACAATATTATCGAGGATTATGGTGGAAAGGGG
>NC_041380.1:77822845-77855964 GCF_002162155.2 Triticum dicoccoides
AGGAGGAGGGCGCGCCAGGAGGAGTCCTACTCCCACCGGGAGTAGGTTTCCCCCCTTTCCTAGTTGGAATAGGATTCGGGAAGGGGGAAAGAGGAGAGAGAGAAGGAAGGGGGGCGCCGCCCCCCTCTCCTTGTCCTATTCGGACTAGGGGGGAGGGGCGCACGGCCCAGCCCTGGCCACCTCTCCTCTCTTCCACTAAATCCCACTAAGGCCCATATACCTCTTGGGGGGTTCCGGTAACCTCCCGGTACTCCGATAAAATCCCGATTTCACTCGGAACACTTCCGATATCCAAATATAGGCTTCCAATATATCAATCTTTATGTCTCGACCATTTCGAGACTCCTCATCATGTCCGTGATCACATCCGGGACTCTGAACAAACTTCAGTACATCAAAAAGCATAAACTCATAATATAACTGTCATCGAAACCTTAAGCGTGCGGACCCTACGGGTTCGAGAACAATGTAGACATGACCGAGACACGTCTCCAGTCAATAACCAATAGCGGAACCTGGATGCTCATATTGGCTCCTACATATTCTACGAAGATCTTTATCGGTCAGACCGCATAACAACATACTTTGTTCCCTTTGTCATCGGTATGTTACTTGCCCGAGATTCGATCATCGGTATCTCAATACCTAGTTCAATCTCGTTACCAGCAAGTCTCTTTACTCGTTTCGTAATACATCATCTCGCAACTAACTCATTAGTTGCAATGCTTGCAAGGCTTATGTGATGTGCATTACCGAGAGGGCCTAGAGATACCTCTCCGACAATCGGAGTGACAAATCCTAATCTCGAAATACGCCAACCCAACATTTACCTTTGGAGACACCTGTAGAGCTCCTTTATAATCACCCGGTTACGTTGTGACATTTGGTAGCACACAAAGTGTTCCTCCGGTAAATGGGAGTTGCATAATCTCATAGTCATAGGAACATGTATAAGTCATGAAGAAAGCAATAGCAACATACTAAACGATCGGGTGCTAAGCTAATGGAATGGGTCATGTCAATCACATCATTCTCCTAATGATGTGATCCCATTAATCAAATGACAACACATGTCTATGGTTAGGAAACATAACCATCTTCGATTAACGAGCTAGTCAAGTAGAGGCATACTAGTGATGTTTGGTTTGTCTATGTATTCACACAAGTATTATGTTTCCGGATAATACAATTCTAGCATGAATAATAAACATTTATCATGATACGAGGAAATAAAATAATAACATTATTATTGCCTCTAGGGCATATTTTCTTCAGTCTCCCACTTGCACTAGAATCAATAATCTAGATTACACAGTAATGATTCTAACACCCATGGAGCTTTGGTGTTGATCATGTTTTGCTCGTGGAAGAGGCTTAGTCAACGGGTCTGCTATATTCAGATCCGTATGTATCTTGCAAATCTCTATGTCTCCCACCTGGACTAGATCCCGGATGGAATTGAAGCGTCTTTTGATGTGCTTGGTTCTCTTGTGAAATCTGGATTCCTTTGCCAAGGCAATTGCACCAGTATTGTCACAAAAGATTTTCATTGGACCCGATGCACTAGGTATGATACCTAGATCGGATATGAACTCCTTCATCCAGACTCCTTCGTTTGCTGCTTCCGAAGCAGCTATGTACTCCGCTTCACATGTAGATCCCGCCACAACGCTTTGTTTAGAATTGCACCAACTGACAGCTCCACCGTTTAATGTAAACACGTATCCGGTTTGCGATTTAGAATCGTCCGGATCAGTGTCAAAGCTTGCATCAACGTAACCATTTACGATGAGCTCTTTGTCACCTCCATATATGAGAAACATATCCTTAGTCCTTTTCAGGTATTTCAGGATGTTCTTGACCGCTGTCCAGTGATCCACTCCTGGATTACTTTGGTACCTCCCTGCTAGACTTATAGCAAGACACACATCAGGTCTGGTACACAGCATTGCATACATGATAGAGCCTATGGCTGAAGCATAGGGAACATCTTTCATTTTCTCTCTATCTTCTGCGTTGGTCGGGAATTGAGTCTTACTCAATTTCACACCTTGTAACACAGGCAAGAATCCTTTCTTTGCTTGATCCATTTTAAACTTCTTCAAAACTTTGTCAAGGTATGTGCTTTGTGAAAGTCCAATTAAGCGTCTTGATCTATCTCTATAGATCTTAATGCCCAATATGTAAGCAGCTTCACTGAGATCTTTCATTGAAAAACTCTTATTCAAGTATCCTTTTATGCTATCCAGAAATTCTATATCATTTCCGATTAGCAATATGTCATCTACATATAATATCAGAAATGCTACAGAGCTCCCACTCACTTTCTTGTAAATACAGGCTTCTCCAAAAGTCTGTATAAAACCAAATACTTTGATCACACTATCAAAGCGTTTATTCCAACTCCGAGAGGCTTGCACCAGTCCATAAATGGATCGCTGGAGCTAGCACACTTTGTTAGCTCCCTTTGGATCGACAAAACCTTCCAGCTGCATCATATACAACTCTTCTTGCAGAAATCCGTTCAGGAATGCATTTTTGACATCCATTTGCAAAATTTCATAATCATAAAATGCGGCAATTGCTAACATGATTCGGACAGACTTAAGCATCGCTACAGGTGAGAAGGTCTCATCGTAGTCAATCCCTTGAACTTGCCGAAAACCTTTTGCGACAAGTCGAGCTTTATAGACAGTAACATTACCGTCAGCGTCAGTCTTCTTCTTGAAGATCCATTTATTCTCAATTGCTTGCCGATCATTGGGCAAGTCAACCAAAGTCCATACTTTGTTCTCATACATGGATCCCATCTCAGATTTCATGGCTTCAAGCCATTTTGCGGAATCTGGGCTCACCATCGCTTCTTCATAGTTCGTAGGTTCATCATGATCTAGTAGCATGACTTCCAGAACAGGATTACCGTACCACTCTGGCGCGGATCTTACTCTAGTTGATCTACGAGGTTCAGTAGTATCTTGTTCTGAAGTTTCATGATCATTATCATTAGCTTCCTCACTAATTGGTGTAGGTGTCACAGAAACAGGTTTCTGTGATGTACTACTTTCCAATAAGGGAGCAGGTACAGTTACCTCGTCAAGTTCTACTTTCCTCCCACTCACTTCTTTCGAGAGAAACTCCTTTTCCAGAAAGTTTCCGAATTTAGCAACAAAAGTCTTGCCTTCGGATCTGTGATAGAAGGTGTATCCAATGGTTTCCTTTGGATATCCTATGAAGACACATTTCTCCGATTTGGGTTCGAGCTTATCAGGTTGAAGCTTTTTCACATAAGCATCGCAGCCCTAAACTTTTAGAAACGACAACTTTGGTTTCTTGCCAAACCACAGTTCATAAGGCGTCGTCTCAACGGATTTTGATGGTGCCCTATTTAACGTGAATGCGGCCGTCTCTAGAGCATATCCCCAAAACGATGGCGGTAAATCAGTAAGAGACATCATAGATCGCACCATATCTAGTAAAGTACGATTACGACGTTCGGACACACCATTACGCTGTGGTGTTCCGGGTGGCGTGAGTTGCGAAACTATTCCACATTGTTTCAAATGTACACCAAACTCGCAACTCAAATATTCTCCTCCACGATCAGATCGTAGGAATTTTATTTTCTTGTTACGATGATTTTCAACTTCACTCTGAAATTCTTTGAACTTTTCAAACGTTTCAGACTTATGTTTCATTAAGTAGATATACCCATATCTGCTTAAGTCATCTGTGAAGGTGAGAAAATAATGATATCCGCCACGAGCCTCAACATTCATCGGACCACATACATCTGTATGTATGATTTCCAATAAATCTGTTGCTCTCTTCATAGTACCGGAGAACGGTGTTTTTGTCATCTTACCCATAAGGCACGGTTCGCAAGTACCAAGTGATTCATAATCAAGTGGTTCCAAAAGCCCATCAGTATGGAGTTTCTTCATGCTCTTTATACCGATATGACCTAAACGGCAGTGCCACAAATAAGTTGCACCATCATTATCAACTGTGCATCTTTTGGCTTCAACACTATGAATATGTGTGTCACTACTATCGAGATTTAATAAGAATAGACCACTCTTTAAGGGTGCATGACCATAAAAGATATTACTCATATAAATGGAACAACCATTATTCTCTGATTTAAATGAATAACCGTCTCGCATCAAACAAGATCCAGATATAATGTTCATGCTTAACGCTGGCACCATAACAATTATTTAGGCCTAATACTAATCCCGAAGGTAGATGTAGAGGTAGCGTGCCGACTGCGATCACATCAACTTTGGAACCATTTCCCACGCGCATCGTCACCTCGTCCTTAGCCAATCTTCGCTTAATCCGTAGTCCCTGTTTCGAGTTGCAAATATTAGCAACAGAACCAGTATCAAATACCCAGGTGCTACTGCGAGCATTAGTAAGGTACACATCAATAACATGTATATCACATATACCTTTGTTCACCTTGCCATCCTTCTTATCCGCCAAATACTTGGGGCAGTTCCGCTTCCAGTGACCAGTCTGCTTGCAGTAGAAGCACTCAGTTTCAGGCTTAGGTCCAGGTTTGGGTTTCTTCTCTTGAGTAGCAACTTGCTTGCTGTTCTTTTTGAAGTTCCCCTTCTTCTTCCCTTTGCCCTTTTTCTTGAAACTAGTGGTCTTGTTGACCATCAACACTTGATGCTCCTTATTGATTTCTACCTCCGCAGCTTTCAGCATTGCGAAGAGCTCGAGAATAGTCTTATTCATCCCTTGCATATTATAGTTCATCACGAAGCTCTTGTAGCTTGGTGGCAGTGATTGGAGAATTCTGTCAATGATGCAATCATCTGGAAGATTAACTCCCAATTGAATCAAGTGATTATTATACCCAGACATTTTGAGTATATGCTCACTGACAGAACTGTTCTCCTCCATCTTGCAGCTATAGAACTTATTGGAGACTTCATATCTCTCAATCCGGGCATTTGATTGAAATATAACTTCAACTCCTGGAACATATCATATGCTCCATGACGTTTAAAATGTCGTTGAAGTCCCGATTCTAAGCCGTAAAGCATGGCACACTGAACTATCGAGTAGTCATCAGCTTTGCTCTGCCAGACATTCATAACATCTGGTGTTGCTCCAGCAGCAGGCCTGGCACCCAGTGGTGCTTCCAGGACGTAATTCTTCTGTGCAGCAATGAGGATAATCCTCAAGTTACGGACCCAGTCCGTGTAATTGCTACCATCATCTTTCAACTTTGCTTTCTCAAGGAACGCATTAAAATTCAACGGAACAACAACACGGGCCATCTATCTACAATCAAGCATAAATAAGCAAGATACTATCAGGTACTAAGTTTCATGATAAATTTAGGTTCAATTAATCATATTACTTAAAGAACTCCCACTTAGATAGACATCCCTCTAATCCTCTAAGTGATTACGTGATCCAAATCAACTAAACCATGTCCGATCATCACGTGAGATGGAGTAGTTTCATTGGTGAACATCACTAGGTTGATCATATCTACTATATGATTCACGCTCGACCTTTCGGTCTCCGTGTTCCGAGGCCATATCTGTATATGCTTGGCTCGTCAAGTATAACCTGAGTATTCCACGTGTGCAACTGTTTTGCACCCGTTGTATTTGAACATAGAGCCTATCACACCCGATCATCACGTGGTGTCTCAGCATGAAGAACTTTCGCAACGGTGCATACTCAGGGAGAACACTTCTTGATAATTAGTGAGAGATCATCTTATAATGCTACCGTCAATCAAAGCAAGATAAGACACATAAAAGATAAACATCACATGCAATCAATATAAGTGATATGATATGGCCATCATCATCTTGTGCTTGTGATCTCCATCTTCGAAGCACCGTCGTGATCACCATCGTCACCGACGCGACACCTTGATCTCCATCGTAGCATCATTGTCGTCTCGCCAATCTTATGCTTCCATGACTATCGCTACCGCTTAGTGATAAAGTAAAGCATTACAGCGCGATTGCATTGCATACAATAAAGCGACAACCATATGGCTCCTGCCAGTTGCCGATAACTCGGTTACAAAACATGATCATCTCATACAATAAAATTTAGCATCATGTCTTGACCATATCACATCACAACATGCCCTGCAAAAACAAGTTAGATGCCCTCTACTTTTTTGTTGCAAGTTTTACATGGCTGCTACGGGCTTAAGCAAGTACCAATCTTACCTACGCATCAAAACCACAACGATAGTTTGTCAAGTTGGTGCTGTTTTAACCTTCGCAAGGACCGGGCGTAGCCACACTCGATTCAACTAAAGTTGGAGAAACTGTCACCCGCAAGCCACCTATGTGCAAAGCACGTCGGGAGAACCGGTCTCGCGTAAGCGTACGCGTAATGTCGGTCCGGGCCGCTTCGTCCAACAATACCGCCGAACCAAAGTATGACATGCTGGTAAGCAGTATGACTTATATCGCCCACAGCTCACTTGTGTTCTACTCGTGCATATAACATCAACACATAAAACCTGGCTCTGATACCACTGTTGGGGAACGTAGTAATTTCAAAAATTTCCTACGCACACGCAAGATCATGGTGATGCATAGCAACGAGAGGGGAGAGTGTGATCTACGTACCCTTGTAGACCGACAGCGGAAGCGTTAGCACAATGCGGTTGATGTAGTCGTACGTCTTCACGGCCCGACCGATCAAGCACCGAAACTACGGCACCTCCGAGTTCTAGCACATGTTCAGCTCGATGACGATCCCCGGACTCCGATCCAGCAAAGTGTCGGGGAAGAGTTCCGTCAGCACGACAGTGTGGTGACGGTCTTGATGTACTATCGTCGCAGGTCTTAGCCTAAGCACCACTACAATATTATCGAGGATTATGGTGGAAGGGGCACCGCACACGGCTAAGAATATGATCACGTGGATCAACTTTCGTTTCTAGGG
Organism: Triticum dicoccoides; assembly: GCF_002162155.2. Taxonomy (NCBI): domain Eukaryota; kingdom Viridiplantae; phylum Streptophyta; class Magnoliopsida; order Poales; family Poaceae; genus Triticum; species Triticum dicoccoides. The sequence continues at coordinate 77,829,782 of NC_041380.1, forward strand.
GTGCCCCCTGCCCCCGTATATAAAGGATCAAGGGGGGGGGTGCGGCCGGCCAGGAGGAGGGCGCGCCAGGAGGAGTCCTACTTCCACCGGGAGTAGGATTCCCCCCCTTTCCTAGTTGGAATAGGATTCAGGAAGGGGGAAAGAGGAGAGAGAGAAGGAAGGGGGGGGCGCCGCCCCCCTCTCCTTGTCCTATTCGGACTAGGGGGGAGGGGCACGCGGCCCAGCCCTGGCCACCTCTCCTCTCTTCCACTAAAGCCCACTAAGGCCCATATACCTCTCGGGGGGTTCCGGTAACCTCCCGGTACTCCGGTAAAATCCCGATTTCACCCGAAACACTTCCGATATCCAAATATAGGCTTACAATATATCAATATTTATGTCTCAACCATTTCGAGACTCCTCGTCATGTCCGTGATCACATCCGGGACTCTGAACAAACTTCGGTACATCAAAAAGCATAAATTCATAATATAATTGTCATCGAAACCTTAAGCGTGCGGACCCTACGGGTTCGAGAACAATGTAGACATGGCCGAGACACGTCTCCGGTCAATAACCAATAGCGGAACCTGGATGCTCATATTGGCTCCTACATATTCTACAAAGATCTTTATCGGTCAGACCGCATAACAACATACTTTGTTCCCTTTGTCATCGGTATGTTACTTGCCCGAGATTCGATCGTCGGTATCTCAATACCTAGTTCAATCTCGTTACCGGCAAGTCTCTTTACTCGTTTCGTATACATCATCTCGCAACTAACTCATTAGTTGCAATGCTTGCAAGGCTTATGTGATGTGCATTACCGAGAGGGCCCAGAGATACCTCTCCGACAATCGGAGTGACAAATCCTAATCTCGAAATACGCCAACCCAAGATTTACCTTTGGAGACACCTGTAGAGCTCCTTTATAATCACCCAGTTACGTTGTGACGTTTGGTAGCACACAAAGTGTTCCTCCGGTAAACGGGAGTTGCATAATCTCATAGTCATAGGAACATGTATAAGTCATGAAGAAAGCAATAGCAACATACTAAACGATCGGGTGCTAAGCTAATGGAATGGGTCATGTCAATCACATCATTCTCCTATGATGTGATACCATTAATCAAATGACAACACATGTCTATGGTTAGGAAACATAACCATCTTCGATTAACGAGCTAGTCAAGTAGAGGCATACTAGTGACGTTTGGTTTGTCTATGTATTCACACAAGTATTATGTTTCCGGATAATACAATTCTAGCATGAATAATAAACATTTATCATGATATGAGGAAATAAAATAATAACATTATTATTGCCTCTAGGGCATATTTCCTTCAGTACAAAGGCGCCAAAGGCGGTTGCAGTGTGGTGCTTGAGGCGGTGGCCACATAGGACCTTTGGATTTGGCACTCCTTCTTTGGTATGCCAGGAACTCACAATGACATCAACGTGCTGCAGTGCTCTCCTGTCTTTGCCAAGGTTGTTGAAGGTCATTCTCCTCTGGTGAACTTCGAGATCAATGGGCGGCACTACAATAAGGGGTACTATCTAGCTGATGGCATCTATCCGAGATGGTCGACATTTGTGAAGACCATCTCAAACCCTGTGCCAGGAGGCAAGAACGACTGGTTTGCGAAGATTTAGGAGGCGTGCAGGAAGGATGTCGAGCGGGCATTTGGTGTGCTCCAATCTCGATTTGCTGTTGTCCGGTACCCCGCTCAGACGTGGTCCAAAGATCAAATGTGGGAGATTATGACTTGTTGTGTCATCTTGCACAACATGATCATCGAGAGCGAGCAAGAAGACCCAGTGTTTGACACTGAACCATACTACAGGCAGGGTCCTCTAGCCGAAGTTGATCACCAGCTATCGGCAACTTGGACTACCTATCTCAGTATGTGTCAGGAGATCTGAGACCCACAGGTGCATCATCAACTGCAGAAAGATCTGATTGAGCACCTATGGAGGCTCAAAGGGGACGCCGTGTGATGAAATACGAGTTTTTATTTGTTGAACTATATAATTTGTATCGAACTATTTGTTGTTGTACTATTTTGTTGAAGTATTTGATTTTGTGATGAAATATGTGGTAAGAAAAAATTGTGTTGATAATTGAACGCCGAGACACGGCGAACCACGCCGAATATGGGCCTATTCTCGCTCATATAGGCCCTTTATTCGCCGAAATGGGGCTGCAAAATGGACCAATTTCGGCGCCTGGGAGCGAGTTGGGGGCGACGACTGGACGCAAAACCGCCCCCAGCGCCGATTGTATCGCCGGCTCGCCCTCAGGAGACGTCATCTGCCACGCCCGCCCCAGCAAGCTGCTCGCCATCGTCGGGCCCAGCGGAGACGGCAAGTCCATGCTGCTCTAACAAGAATGAAATCAAAATCCCTCCCGCCGGCAGGGTGCCAAAATCCTCCGCACCTCCATGGCTCAGAGGCCTACGGAGATGGGGCGGACTGGTGGCGGCACGGAGAAGGGGCTGCTTGTGGAGGAGAAAAGAGATACTCTTTCAACAATCTCACTTTGTTAGCACGCATGCCTGTTTAGATTTTTAATCGGACAAATCCAATTTCCTAAACTATGGTTGCAACGACGGAGAGTCGAACTTAGTGAATATGCCAAAATGGCAAAGAGGAGCATGGGCTCGCTGGATGAACCCTTGATTTTTTTATTTTTTTGCAAGAAAAATTATTAATATATTCATCAACAGTAAAGATAGTACGGTAACAAAAATTATATTTAGTACCGTAGACCACCTAACGACAACTACAAGCACTGAAGCAATGAATCAGAAGAATTCAAGCTGTAAACATACGAACACACACGAACGAAGAACAGATCCACGTGGATTCACTAAAGACAAATACCGACCAAATCCCGTGAGATATGCCGCAAACAAACCCCCACACGTCCTCCGACGATACTAGAAGCACCGCTATAACATGGGCTAGGAGGGAAGAATCTTATTCCATCTTTCAAGAGCCACCACCGCCTGGCCTCTCTGGGCAGAACACAAACCCTAACAAAACTCGAAAGAAACATCCAAAACGAAGCCCTACAGTCTGCAAGGGCCGAGATCCACCACGCCTTCATGGCCCTAAGACCATAGGAGACCATGCAGACCGGTGGCGACGTCGACTGGAGGCACAAAAACCATAGCTGCATGCCCTTCTCAATACGAAAAGTTGAAAACAAACTAGACGAAGACTTGATTAATATAGAAAAAAGTCCATTTTACTCCCCTAAACAAGGTGGGTGGTTTACTTTACCCCTGATTTATTTTTTGGCTCCTTCTAGACCCCAAACAAAACCAAACCGGACAAAACACCCCCCGGCTGGTTTGTCTCCATTCGAGGCTGATGTGGCACAGTCAACGACGGTTTTGACCGGGGTGGGGCCTACTTGTCAGGTTGGACTGTTATGAGCTGCCATTGCGACCAGGGAAGACCAGCTATGCGCAGGTGCGCCAGCGGGGCGGCGCAACGCTGCAACTTGCGGGGACGAGCATGCCAATGCGGAGCGCGGCGGCGTACAAGAGCGCTACAGCGCGTAGGAGCAACCGAGCAGGAGCACGACGGTACGGGGGTGCAGCAAGGCGAACGCAGACCGGGACGAGGAGCAGGGATGCTTCGAGGAGTTGACGACCATGCCAAATAGCCGACGTTTACGTTTTCTCCTCGATGCCGCCGGTGGCCCTGCTGCACATGCCCCTCCGCCAGTATGCGGCAGCAGCCGGTGCCGCCTCATGCTCCGCAACGTCATCTGCCACGCCCACCCCGGCGAGCTGCTCGCCATCGTCGGGCCCAGCGGAGACGGCAAGTCCATGCTGCTCGAGATCCTCTCCGGCCGTCTCAAGCCGAGCTCCTCCCCTCCTACTGACCTCCGCGTTAATGGCTCCCCGGTCGACACTGTGGCCCTGCGCCGCCTCTGCGGCTACGTCACCCAGCACGACGTTCTCTTCCCGCTCCTCACCGTGCGCCGTGAGACGCTCTACTTCAGCGCACGCCTTCGGACGCCTCGGTTCGGACGCGTATGACCCCACCACAGTCGACACGCTCATCCACGACCTCACCCTGACCCGCATCACGGACGCCAGGGTCAAGGACTTCTCTGCTCGCCATCGTCAGCCCCAGCGGCGCCCGCCACCTTCCAAGAAGACCAGCACGTACATGGTATCATCATGTGCCACTCCACTCCAAGCTCACACTCCCATGCCCATGTACGCCCACCGAGCAAGCCAAACTAAGCTCAGCCAAGCCCAATCATGAATCATCCAAGCTTCACCCGAGCTTCAGCCAACACAAACCGTAAAGCTAGCAACCACGAAGCTCATCGTCTTCCATGCATCCGGCAGGTGAAGCACCACCTTTACTAGCAACCATCCAGGAAGACGACGAGCCAGGCGGGAACGGGGTATGTAGGTACGCATATATCCATCGAGTAGGACCGATGGCGTGCTCGAGTAGCAACACGACTAGCGACGAACAGGATGTGCGATGGCGGGTTTCCTTCGCCGCCGATCTTATCACACGCACAGTCTCCTTCTCCGACGGCGTGCTCACGCTACGGCGAGACGCTCTCCGCCTCGTTCTCTCGGACAGGCGCGGAGTTACGGTGGACGCGCGGTTTCTCCGTTCAGGGGAAATCGTCGACATCGGCAAGATTGTTTCCTTCCCGTGTCATTTCGCGAAGATTCGAGATCGACTACCGGCAGCGAGAGCTACACCGACGAAGGAGGTGCGGGGCGAGGGATGTGGCAATGCGGTACACGGGAAGGGCACGGGGCTGCGTGTGCGTGGGCCAAGTCCAGGCGAAACGGACCCAAGCCCCACTCACCGCCCGCCAATGAAGGATGCAAGCCACGTGGGAGCTGATACGGCCATCCATCCCCATCGGCAGGTGGGAAACACTGGTATAAAGCCCCCGCCTCGCCCGATCCTTGACCTAGAGGAATCATTCTCCCACTTCTGGGCGGCAGAGAAAAACCCTAGATCGAGAAATTCGGAGTCGTTCGAGTGGTGGAAGGGCAAGGTCGGAGGGGATCCCAGATCCTTTGCGGAGGTCGCGACCGCTAAGGTACCACCTCCTCCCATGGCGACCGAGGTGGGGCACGGGAACCATGGAGGGGGCGGAGCGGGACATGCGAACCGCGGGGGAGGGCGGCAACCTGGCCATGGCAACGGCCGCGGAGGCGACCGCAGCAAGTTCTCATGGAAGCGGGACGAGGGAAGCGGCCACACCAACTCTACATCCTCCACAATCGTGCCGGCCTCGGAGGGCGCCTCACGGTGGGACGAGGCGGCGGCGCCCAAGCATCGCGACCAAGACGGCGGGATCTGGGTGCAGAAGGCCAAGGAATCGTCCGAATCTGGCGGCATCTCCACCGGGCATCAATCTTCTTCACCTCGGTGCCACATACAGGGAATACAAAACCCTGCTCAGGTGCCTCCGTCCAAAAAATCCATTGCCTGCCCCATTTGCAAGTCTTATGAACATCCTCCTATTCGATGCCCTCAAGCATATTGTGAAAGATGCGGCAAATTAGGACACCTTGCTTCTGTTTGTACTGAATTTCTGCCATGGGAATGTGTGGCACCGATGTGTGAGTTCCAGGGCAAAGTGCAAGGGTTTTACTATATCCATGACGCTTGCCCTGCCAACCAGCTTAAAGAGAGGGCTAATAACATTGTGGTCACGATTGTAGAGGGAGAAACATCTACTAGACAAGTGGAACTTGATTTATCTGCTTACTTAGCTACTGATTGGCGCTGTTCAGCTCATGCAAATAGGACCAGGAACCTTTGTAGTGCGCTTTCCTAATCCTCGAGCAGTGGCCCAAATTTGCTATGTGGGGAAAATCACTCTTAAAACTAGCGGGGCTGTTATTCATGTTACTAAATGGTCATCTGCTGTTGGGGCTAAAGGGGTTATGGAAATAGCTTGGGTCAAAATTAGCAATATCCCTCTGGACAAAAGGAGTAATAGGAATCTGGCTTATGTTGCCTCGCTGGTGGATGTTCCTTTGGAAGTAGATGCTGCTACCTTGCACCGTCCGGCATCTGTCAGGGTCCAGATTGGTTGTAGAAATGTGGAGGAGATTCCTGCAGTCGCAGAGGCTGTGCTTGGTGATCATTTTTATGATTTCTTTTATGAAGTGGATCAGATTCTGGTGAGGGATCCTAATAGAGAGAAAAAAGTTGTTCAAGCTTCCTCTAATCCTCGTGAAAAAAATATGGAGATGAAAAATTCCTTGTTGTCGACTCCTGGAGCTAACCTGGGTAGTTTTTCCACTGGGCTTGGAGGGAAATCTCCCTGCATTCCCAGGGGGAAAATAGGACCCTATTCGGGAGTCGCAGGAGAGTGTGGAATCTGATGAGTCACTGCACACGACCTTGTTTTTAGATTCCCTCAATCAGGAGACAATGGATGAAAAAGTTGAGAAGGTGGTTGGGGAGGCCAAGACAGCCAAAAATAATGAATACAGAGTGGAGTTTCCTGATATGGAGGGGGATATTGAAATGATCCCTGCTCCTCCCCTGGTCACTGAAGAAAATCTTCGGTTCAGTCTGAGGAATGCACAGAACAAGATGGAGAGGGTTGACGAAAATGCCAGGGCAGCTGCAAAAAAGAGAGACATCGAAGGTACTCCTCGAGTCCCCAACTCTTTTGATACGCTATCTCATCCTGAACTTATTCTTAGAGCTGTGAAAATGGGGGTAAACATCCCAGATGCTGATTTTACTAATGTTGATATCATTAGAGAATTAGAAAAATGTAGAAATGTGGAAACTGTTAAGGACAAACAGACTCAACCTGATGTGGGTGGGGGACATTTGGTATTAACTAATGCAAAAGGGGACCAGACTCCTCTTAATATGAACTGGGAGGATAATAGTGATGTGGATAATGATGACTTTGTTGTGGTCCGATCTAGGAAGAAAAGAGAGAGAAAGATTAATGTGGTGATAGCTAGACCTTGCACTAGAAGTCAAAAAGAGGGGGCTTCCTTGCAAAATGTTGCCGGTGGATCTACTCTGCTTCCTAGTAGAAACACCAGGAAGGGGGTGTCAAAAAGAAAAAATGAATGGTATATTTTGGAACTGCAGGGGAGCAGGTAAGAAAGGGATGACTACCTGCTTCGCTGATATAGTAAAAGATCATTCCCTGGACTTCCTTGGTATCCAGGAAACTAAGAAGAAGAATTTCACCCCTAAACTCCTTGGAAAAATTGACCCTCTTGATAAGTTCAATTGGAACTGGATCCCTTCGATTGGTAAGTCTGGAGGCATATTGTGTGGGACTAGGAGAGAAACCTTGGAGATTATTTCCTGGTCGGGGGTGAATTCCTTATGCAGACTACTGTCTTTGATGTGAACCTCAAATGTGTGTGGACCCTAGTGGTGGTATATGGGGCAGCCCCAAAAGAGAGAAAAAATGATTTCCTTGCAGAATTGGCTACGACATGTGCCACGATTAGTAATCCTTATGTGGTTGGTGGTGATTTTAATATTTTACGTGAAAGTGGTGACAAGAATAAAAAATTAACCTACTCCCAATATACAGATAGCTTCAACGCTATCATTCAGTCCCTGAACCTTAGAGAGATTCATACGGGAGGGGGAAAATACACCTGGTCCAATAAGCAAAAACACCCTATGCTAGAGAAACTGGACAGAATCCTTATGAACCCTACTTGGGAAGATCTATTCCCTATGGTTACAGTTCGTAAGTTGGTACGAGATGTCTCAGACCACAACCCGTTGTTGCTGTCGACGAACCCTATTAGAAAAAATCCCACCCGGCAGCGCGAATTCAGATTCGAGCTGAGCTGGCTTAAGAATGAGGATTTCTTTAGGACGGCTAAAAAGATTTGGGAAAGAACTGTGCATTCTGATGATCCTATCGATATCCTTAATATCAAGTTGAAACACCTCAAGAAATATTATAAAGGGTGGGGGGCACATTCCTTTGGGCATGCTAGAAAGAGGAAAAAATGGATTAAGGAGGAGTTGGAAAAAATAGAAAAACAGGAAGAAGAAGGCCCCCTCGACCCGGAATCATATGAGAGGAGGACAACCCTAAATATAGAGCTTAATGAAATCCTTGCAGATGAGGAACTTTTTTGGCTGCAACACTCTAATGAGCATTGGTTACTTAAAGGGGATCAAAACACAACCTATTTTCATCGAATAGCCAATGGCAGAAAGAGAAAAAACACGATACACTCCTTTACTGATGGAGAAGTTATTATTGAAGGGACTCAAAATCTCCTTGACCATGCCACTGCCTACTATAAAAATCTTTTTGGACCTGCTAGTGGAAACTTATTTCACCTTGCCCCTGATACTTGGATGGATGAAGAAAAACTTACGGAAGAAGATAACCTGATCCTTACAAGTGAATTTACAGAAGAGGAAGTTAAAAAAGCCTTGTTTAGTATGGAAAGTAACAGAGCGGCCGACCCTGACAATATCCCTGTGGAATTCTATAAACACTGTTGGGAATTTGTTAAAAACGATATTATGCACCTATTCAAAGCGTTCCACAACAATACCTTGGATGTGGCACGCCTGAACTATGGTGTCATAACACTGATTCCTAAGATGAATGGAGCAAAGAAAATACAACACTACCGCCCAATATGCCTCCTACGATGCCCATACAAACTGATCACGAAAGTTCTGGACAATAGGGTTGCGGTATTTGCTGATAAGCTGATTAGCAAGCACCAGAATGCTTTTATCAAGCATAGAAATATAATGGATGGAATCCTCACGCTACATGAGGTGTTGCATCACACTCATCAAAAGAAAAAATGTGGGATTGTATTAAAATTGGACTTTGAAAAAGCATACGATAAGATAATCTGGGACTTCCTGCTAGAATGTCATCGTAATCGTGGCTTTGGGGCAACCTGGTGTGGATGGATCGAACGAATCCTACATAATGGCATGGTGAGCATTAAACTGAACAATGAAACAGGTGCGTATTTCCAAAGTCACAAGGGGGTCCGGCAAGGCGATCCCCATTCTCCTTTCCTTTTTAACCTGGCTGTAGAGACACTCTCGAAAATGGTTCTTAATGCACAAAAAGAGAAAATGCTGACGAGCTTAGCACCTGACTTGATTGAGGGGGTGTGGCTATCCTGCAATATGCAGATGACACTGTAATATGTTTTGAACATGATAAGGAAGCGGCTGTGAATCTGAAGCTTCTATTGTACCTGTTTGACCTTATGTCAGGACTGAAGATCAATTTTATGAAAAGAGAAATCCTCTATGTCGGTGGAGATGATAGTACCCTTTCCTTTTATGTTGATCTCTTTAATTGTAGTATTGGACATTTCCCAATGAAATACTTGGGAGTCCCAGTCAGTTTCTCTTCTTTGCGTAGCATAGACTGGGATTTTATGGATGAGAGGTTCCTTAAATGCTGTGAATCCTGGATTGGTAATGCATCATCTTCGGGTGGGAGGCTCATCCTTCTCAATTCCTCATTAACTAGCATTGTCTTTTACTACATGTCTATGTTCCTTCTTCCTAAAGGGGTGATTGAGAAACTGGATAAACACCGTAAGCGGTTCTTTTGGCAAGAACATGAGGGGCGTAAACGATACCATCTAGTGAGATGGAATAGAATTTGTAGATCCAAAGAGAAAGGGGGACTGGGAGTCAAGGATCTTCATAAACAGAATTTAAGCCTCCTCACCAAGTGGTAGTGGAAGCTGGAAACTAAACAAGGGCTATGGCAGGATGTGATCCGGGCCAAGTACTTTAAGCAAGACACGGTGACCTCTGTCAAAACTAAATTCAATGACTCGCCAATCTGGAAAGCAATCATGAAAACTAAAGATTACTACCTGGCTGGCAGAAAAGTGAATTTACAATCTGGAGATCTTGCTAGACTGTGGGTTGATCCAGTTGGCAATGAACCTCCCCTCCAGTTGCAGTTTCCTATGATTTATGATATTTGCAATGATCAGGATATCACGGTTGCTAAGTTCAGGGAAGGGGTGGAGGAAAAAAACTTTTTTAGAAGGCAACTCCACCCTCCCATGCTTGAGCAATGGAGTAATATCAAATCTATAGTGGGGACTTGGCCGATGACTGGCGAAGCCGACCAAGTGGTCTGGACCTTGGGGAAGAAAAGTAGGTTTACTACGAAATCTATTTATGAATATTTGGAAAGAAATGTGGCGGGGGCAAACTACAAGTGGATATGGAAAGCAAAAATTCCCCTTAAAATTCAAATTTTCCTTTGGCAACTGTTTCAGGACGCTATCCTAACTAAAGATGTGATGAGTAGACGAAAGTGGCTGGGAAATCCTGCCTGCTCCTTCTGTGCGGAGAGAGAAACATCCCAGCATCTCTTCTTCACTTGCCCTGTGGCCAGAGTCCTCTGGAGGACTGTAGGCTGTGTACTAGGCACGGATCTGTGTCCAAGTAACATTTTGGCAGTACTATTCATGGGCTTACATGTTTTTACCTGATGGGGAGAAATTTTATACCTTTGGTCTAGCAGGTTTCTGTTGGGCGATGTGGATTAATCGTAACAGTGTTACCTTTGAGTCTAAACAGACGAGGTCCCCTTTTGATGTGGTTTACTCTGCATGTGGTTTTCTTACCTACTGGGCAGGTTTGATGACAGGAGATGATCGAGAGATGATGGAGCGCGGAGCCAAGATGTTGAGGACCAATGCGTCGAACATGATGCGGATATGTGCAGCGCCGAGGGGAACCTCAAACTGAGAGCTGAAGCGTTTGCTGCTGAAAGATAGTTTGTTTGCTCCTGCGTGAGTGCTTAACTATATCTGGAAAAATAGTCCTTTCGCCCCTGCGTGGGCTCATGGTTTATGTCTGGAGTAACCCTCCTAAAACTTGTTGGAATTCTCCTGGTTAGAGTTAGTCGGCTGGTTTTAGGGTGTCGTTGGGTTTTCGCCCCATGGTGAGCTGCTCGATGACGAGTGCTCATTGTGGGTTTCCCAGCGGTGCTTTGAGCTCGCTTCCCCTTTCTAGGTCTCCTTTTGACCTCTTAAAACTATTTGTATTTTCGTTATGCTAAGTAATGGAAAGGGGTTATGCCCGGCTCGAAAAAAAAAGGAAGACGACGAGCTAGCGAGCGAATCAATGAAGAGCGGAGGAGGAGTAGAAAGCATCAGGTGCGAGGTGGAGGCCGCGGGCATCACTGTCTCCGCCCTGCCTCACCCGCTCAAGATATGGAGCAGGCCCGACGACCTCCTCCTTGACGCCACCGGCGACCCTGCTGCGCCCGCATCTCCGCCAGTGAGCTACAGCAGCCGGTGCCGCCTAGTGCTTCGCAACGTTAGCTGCTGCGCGCGCCCCGGCGAGCTGCTTGCCATCATCGGACCCAGCGGTGCCGTCAAGTCTACGCTGCTCGAAATCCTCTCCGGCCGCCTTGAGCCCAGCTCCCCCCGAAATCCTCTCCGGCCGACTCTGCGTCTACGACACCCAGCATGACGTCCTCTGCCCGCCGCTCACACAGTTCGCGAGATGCTCCACTTCAGTGCGCGCCTCCGCCTCGGCCAGGACGCGTACAACCTGCCACGGGAACTGTCTGATCCAGATCACAACGAGAACGGCAGCTCTATAACAGTCCAACCTGACAAGTAGGCCCCACCCCGATCAAAACCGTCGTTGGACCGTGCCACATCAACATCGAATGGAGACAAACCAGCCGGGGGGGGGGGGTGTTTTGTCCGGTTTTGTTTTGTATGGGGTCTAGAAGAAGCCAACAAATAGATTAGGGGTAAAGTAAACCATCCACTTTGTTCAGGGAAGTAACATGGACTTTTTTCATTAATATATAATGCTTAAAATATCAAATGAAAAACCTATGCATGTATTTTTGGAGTTCTCCATGCGCTAGTGTTTTCCATAACAAACAAAAATTATGCACCGAGAGAAAAAAATTGCTCTAAAATCCCCAAAAGTAAGCACTAAATTTATTTTTTCACGCAATGACAAGATCCATTGTTCCACGAAAATTTACAAGCGCACAAAAGACTTGAATATCTAATGCATGGAGTAAAAGGAAACGAAGGGAGCACACGAATAAATTCTTTCAGATTTTTCACTATTGAAAAATATTTCTCTTTTGCACCCGGAAATTCATGCTCCTCATTGCATATTTGAATTTCCGCACTCTTGCCACAAAAAAAAAGAATTTCCGCACTCTTTCTAGCAAAAGAATCCTTTTTTGAAACGAACAAGGAAAGAATGTGACCATGCAATAAAGTGAACGACAACGAAAGAGACCCTTTTATGTAGCTCCTCCTCCACGGGCAAAAGGAGTGTACGCAAGTATGCATAGTTGGGTCTTGCAGGCTTCTCCGCAAGGCAAGGCACCAGATAGGTTTTATGCTTGACACGGAGCCGGCGAATATGCCATCCAGCAAGCAAGCACAGGGATGCACCCCGCCGACACCACAAGGTTTTGGCGATTTTGTTGGTGTCTACCCTAGCTCTCTCTCGTCTACCTGAACCCTCTCGCACGAACGATCAGAGGAAGGAGATAGGAACAAGAAGACACAGTGGACTTGATTGTTTTCTGGCGCACATACGCCGCCGCACAAACGGCACACTTCCTTGAGCACGAACTCCAGCTCCGCTGGCTACAAAGTGGAGATGGCCATGAGCTTATATGGGCGTGCACAGGCTTACAGCGCCGCGCTCCCGCACGCCCCGCTCACCCACTTCCTCACGTCGCACGGTCCCTGGATCACGCACCCGACGTGCACAAACACAGTCGACGTGATCCCGAGTTCAGCGCCCAACGCAGTCATCTCTCCACTTTTCTCGCCAACTAACTACAGCCCGCACGCACGCACGGACACACACACCTGGCCGCGTCCGCCACGCTCCCGATCCGTCCTACGTGCACACACGCACGCCCGACACGATCGCCGTGGCTTATGCCGAACACTCACCCCCCTAAGCCACGAACTCAGAGGAGACCGACGTCTTCGACGCCGCCGTCTGCCAGCAGCGCGCGCTCCGCGGCGCCGTCGTCGTCGTCGTCGTTGTAGCCACCACCGCCTTTACGTTGCTACCACGCCTGCTACCGTGCCGCCGTGCCCTTCGCGCGCACTCCCCACATCCCCGCGCTCCCGGCCCGCGCTTCCGTCGCGCACTTACGCGGTCTGCGCAACCAGGTCCAGCGCCTCAACGCGGTCCACTCCCGCGGTCCCGACGCGCCCGACGCGTCCGGTGCGCACCTATAACACGCACTGGTCGCGTCCGGCTCGTCGCCGCGCTTATTGCCCTTGCACCGCTGCGCCGTCAACCGCAGCGCAGCGCCTTCACGGTCGTCGCGCCGAGCCGCCGCAGCCTCTGCGCCACCACGCAGGTCCTCCGCGGCCTCCTCGTCTCCGCGATCACCGCTGCTCGTTGCGCGCACGGCATCACCGTGCATGGCCGCGCATCGCAGCCGACGCGCCCATGTCCGCCGCGCTCGCCGCAGACGCCATGGCCGCATCCTCCATCTCCGCCGCGCTCGCCGTGCGCGCCGCGGACGCGGACGCACGCCACGGTCGCCCCCGAACCTGTGGCTCTGTATACCAAATGTTGGTGTCTACCCTAGCTCTCTCTCGTCTACCTGAACCCTCTCGCACGAACGATCAGAGGAAGGAGATAGGAACAAGAAGACACAGTGGACTTGGTTGTTTTCTGGCGCACATACGCCGCCGCACGAACGGCACACTTCCTTGAGCACGAACTCCAGCCCCGCTGGCTACAAAGTGGAGATGGCCGTGAGCTTATATGGGCGTGCACAGGCTTATAGCGCCGCGCTCCCGCAAGCCCCGCTCACCCACTTCCCCACGTCGCACGCTCCCTGGATCACGCACCCGACGCGCACAAACACAATCGACGTGATCCCGAGTCCAGCGCCCGACGCAGTCATCTCTCCACTTTTCTCGCCAACTAACTACAGCCCGCACGCACGCACGCACGGACACACACATCTGGCCGCGTCCGCCACGCTCCTGATCCGTCCTGCGTGCACACACGTACGCCCGACGCGATCGCCGTGGCTTATGCCCAACAGATTTTGCGATCCAGCTGCTAAATCGGCTCACAAAGATCATCATAACCCTGTCGATATTCTCCAGAAAATCATCACCTTGTTGTTAGCAAATCCTCTAGCTGGAGTGCTAAATTATTGTCCTCAAGAATCGTGTAGCGATGCATCAGGGAACAGATCCAGCTGCATGCCTTTGCTTCTGGAGAAAGAAAGGCAGAGCATCAGGGAACACATTTCTATCTGCAAAAGGCATGCAGAGGTAAGGCGGAACGACAAGAACAGAAGAAGCGATCGATGGCATGTGTAGTGCGCAGTGCGACCTGCCCGGTGCCGACGCTCCAGCATGTTTGCATCTCTGCAAAGTTTGTGAACGCCGTCAAAGGGGGAGCTGGGTGCGCTAAGAGCAACTCCAACGGGTCAACCCAAACAAACGGTGATTTCATTCGTTTTTTGTTCGTTTGGGTCGGCTGTCCGCCCTGCGTCCGCCCGCCCTGCGTTCGCCCTTTTTTAGATTTGGGTCAGCAGCACACCTAATGCGTCGATCCATATGTACCGGCGTGGCCGGCTGGCCGTCCAGTATTTACATTGATTTGCATTCAGACATATTGTCAAATAACATAGTTTTACTGAATAAAAATATTATAGTTTTACAAGCCGGATACAAATAATAATGTTTCACATAGTTTTGCAGGCGAATAAAAAAAGATACATCTATTGGTTGCCAACATGAGCCCACGTATACTCAACCAAATCATTTAGCAGCTGCACGTGAGTTTCCCAGTCACGCATGTCTTCATGAAATTGGGTGAACTGTTCAAATGTTGCCGTTACTCCATGTTCAGTCACAACATTCTCACCCTGAAACTGAAACCCTTAATCGTACAGACGTTCCGAGCGCTCGTCTTCTACGATCATATTATGCATGATCACACAAGCAGTCATCATCTCCCACAGTTTCTGCGTGCTCCAGGTATTAGTAGGATACCGAACAATGCCCCATCGAGATTGCAAAACACCAAAGGCACGCTGGACATCCTTCCTGGCACTCTCTTACTCTTGGGCAAATCTTTTCCTCTTCTCTCCGACAGGGTTGGGTATTGTCTTGACAATAGTGATCCACTGAGGATAGATACCGTCACCCAGGTAGTATCCTTTGTCGTAGTTGTGTCCGTTGACAGTAAAGTTCACCGGTGGGCTGTTGCCTTCGGCAAGCCTAGCAAACACCGGCGAGCGCTGAAGCATGTTGATATCATTGTGTGATCCAGCCATGCCAAAGAAAGAGTGCCAAATCCGGAGATCTTGAGACGCCACGGCCTCTAATATGACAGTGCAAGCCTTGACATGTCCCTTATACTACCCTTGCCAAGTAGAAGGACAGTTCTTCCACTCCCAGTGCATGCAGTCTATGCTGCCAAGCATCCCTGGGAAGCCCCTTCTAGCATTCATCGCCAACAAACGGGTTGTATCTTCAGCTGTCGGCTCTCTCAAGTAATCAGGGCCAAACACAGCAATAACAGCCTTGCAAAACTTATACAGGGACTCTAGGCATGTAGACTCACTCATACGGACGTACTCGTTAATGAGATCACCGGGCACTCCGTATGCAAGCATCCGGATGGCGGAAGTGCATTTTTGATAAGAGGAGAAACCGATCTTGCCAACGGCATCCTCTTTGCACTCGAAATAGTCATCATAGCCGACCACCCCCTCTCTAATACGGTTGAAAAGATGCCTACTCATACGGAAACGGCGGCAGAATTTTTGATGTTTGAACAACGGGTTTGTTGTATCAAAGTAGTCCTTGCAAAGAAGGAAATGCCCGCTCTCTCGGTTGTGATTCAACGCCGGAAGGTGGCCCGGAATGGAGCCACGAAACAACGACCGCTGGCTGTTGAGGTGGTGATGGACCAACACGACAGCCAATATCTCCTCCTCGTCGTCGGACGAATTATCGGAGTCGCAAAAGAAATTGTGAAAAAAGAACTCGTCGGCGGAGTCCATTTTCGTACCTTGGCAAACTGTCGAACAACTTGCGGGCGTCGAAGAAGGAGACAGCCGGCGAGGGGAGTCGTGGCGCACACGGACCAGCTAGATGCCCTACCGGTGTCCAACGAGCGTGCCGGTGAGGATCTGGCCGGGGCGGCGAGGCGGCCTCTTGGTCGCGGGCGGCTATGCGGTTGGGGAAGCGGCGGTGGGAAGCAGACTGCTCCTCGGCGGCAAGACGACGGTGGCGGGCGATGGGAGGAGTGAGCGGCGTTGCTGGGCGGATGTGGAGGCGGCGAACAGCTGGCAGAGTCGCCGGCAAAAAAGGGCGGTGGCGTCGGTGACGAACGAGGTGGGAGAGGGTTGCTGTTGCCTGGGGGCGGGGGGAGGCCAATGAGTCACCGACCAGAGGGCCCGGAGAGAGGAGAAGGCGAGCGTGCGCGCGTTCGTGATACGTTTCCGTCGTATCTATAATTTTTGATTCTTCCATGCCAATATTCTACAACTTTCATATACTTTTGGCAACTTTTTATACTATTTTTCGGACTAACATATTGATCCAGTGCCCAGTGCTAGTTCCTGTTTGTTGCATATTTTAGTTTCACATAAAATCCATATCAAACGGAGTCCAAATGGGATAAAACTGGCGGAGATTTTTTTGGAATATATGTGATTTTTGGGAAGAAGAATCAACGCGAGACGATGCCCTAGGGGGCCACGAGGCAGGGGCGCGTCCTGGGGGTCAGGCGCGCCCTGGGCCCTCGTGGACACCCCGTAAGTCGGTTGGTGCCCTTCTTTCGCCGCAAGAAAATTAATATCCGGATAAAAATTGTGTCCAAATTTCAGCCCAATCAGAGTTACGGATCTCCGGAAATATAAGAAACAGTGAAAGGGCAGAATCTGGAACGTAGAGACAGAGAGAGAGACATATCCAATCTCGAAGGGGCTCTCGCCCTTCCACCGCCATGGAGGCCATGGACCAGAGAGGAAGCCCTTCTCCCGTCTAGGGAGAAGGTCAAGGAAGAATAAGAAGGGGGGCTCTCTCCCCCTCTCTCCCGATGGCGCCAGAACGTCGTCGGGGTCATCATCATCACCACGATCTACACCAACACCTCTGTCATCTTCACCAACATCTCCATTACCTTCCCCCATCTATCTACAGTGGTCCACTCTCCCGCAACCCGTTGTGCCCTCTACTTGAACATGGTGCTTTATGCTTCATATTATTATCCAATGATGTGTTGCCATCCTATGATGTCTGAGTAGATTTTCGTTGTCCTATCGGTAATTGGTGAATTGATATGATTGGTTTAATTTGCTTGTGGTTATGTTGATGTCCTTTGGTGCCCATCATATGAGCGCGCGCGTGGATCACACCATAGGGTTAGTTGTATGTTGATAGGACTATGTATTGGAGGGCAAGAGTGACAGAAGTTTTAACCTAGCATAAAAATTGATGCATACGGGATTGAAGGGGGACCAATATATCTTAATGCTATGGTTTGATTTTACCTTAATGAACGTTAGTAGTTGCGGATGCTTACTAATAGTTCCAATCATAAGTGCATAGAATTTCAAGTCAAGGATGACATGCTAGCAGTGGCCTATCCCACATAATACTTGCTATCGGTCTAGTAAAGTAGTCAATTGCTTAGGGACAATTTTGCAACTCCTACCACCACTTTTCCACACTCGCTATACTAACTTTATTGCTTCTTTACCTAAAATAGCCCTTAGTTTTTATTTACGTGCTCTTTATATTCTTGCAAACCTATCCCGTTACACCTACAAAGTACTTCTAGTTTTATACTTGTTCTAGGTAAAGTGAACGTTAAGCGTGCGTAGAGTTGTATTGGTGGTCGATAGAACTTGAGGGAATATTTGTTCTACCTTTAGCTCCTCGCTGGGTTCGACACTCTTACTTAATGAAATAGGCTACAATTGATCCCCTATACTTGTGGGTTATCAAGTCCTTTTTCTGGCACCGTTGCCGGGGAATTATAGCATGGGGTGAATACTCTCGTGCGTGCTTGTTTGCTTTATCACCAAGTAATGGATATGAAACACAAAATACCAAAAAAATAGTGGTACCTACTGAACCAATGGTTGAAGAACCAGTCAAAATCTATCACACTACTGAAGCTTTTTACTTGGATCACCTTCGATCCCTATGTGCTCGGGCTGAAACCCCAACTAGCTTAGTTGAGGGCAAATCTTTAGATGAGCATGCTTGTTATGTGTGACACCGCATATCTGAAAAAGGGAAACTTTTACTGGATCAAATTCACCTTTGTAGTGCTATGCTTGGAATTTATGTGAAATATATGATTGCACTTGTTGTTCTAAAGACCCTAAGAAACACCTTCCTTACCAATGTGGGTTTAGTGATAATGAAATCGTATCTTTGTATACTAAGGGTGTTTATAATTACTATGATGTTCAACAAATTGAAAAATTTGTTGCTTTTAGGGGTACTTGTGAAATTGCTTCTTTTATTGAAGAGTGTGATACTACTCTCTACAAATTTGAAAATTTTGGCCATACTTAAATATTGCTATGATAATTATGCTTCTAATCCTTATATTAAACCATATATTGAGGACTCCTCCGCTGTCCAAGAGGAGACTAATATTTTGCAGAAGTCTACGGAAGAAGAAATTAATGACATTATGAGCTCATTGGATGAAAAACATGAGGAGGAGAGCGAAAAACAAAAGGGGGAAGAGCGGATTGATCACCCGTTCCCACCATCTAATGAGAGTAACTCTTTATTCCATACATTGTTTAATTTCCCTTCGAATTTACCGAAGGATGAATGCTATGATAATTGCTATGATCTCGTTGATTCTTTTGAAATATCCCTTTTTGATGATGCTTGCTATGCTTGTGGCCAAGATGCCAATATGAATTATGCTTATGGAGATGAACTCGCTATAGTTTCTTATGTTAAACATGAAATTGTTACTATTGCACCCACACATGATAGTCCTATTATCTTTTTAAATTCTCACGACTATACTATATCGGAGAAGTTTGCACTTATTAAGGATTATATTGATGGGTTGCCTTTTACCGTTGCACATGATAATTTTGATGACTATAATATGCATGTGCTTGCTGCTCCTACTTGCAATTATTATGAGAGAGTAACTACATCTCCGCCTCTTTGTGTTTCTAACATGATAGAATTGCAAAAAACTGCTTATGCTATGTATTGGCCTTTACTTGATGTGCATGAATTGTTCTTGTATGACATGCTGATGCATAGGAAGAGAGTTAGACTTCGTCATTGCTTGATATATGTTACTTTGTTCTCACTACTAAATTACAAATCATTGTTGATTCAAATTGGCTTTGACATACCTTGGGAACCGGGTGGATTCATTACTTGAGCACTTTATGCCTAGCTTAATGGCTTTAAAGAAAGTGCTGCCAGGGAGACAACCCGGAAGTTTTAGAGAGTCATTTATTTCTGTTGAGTGCTTTTATAAAGTTTAAAAACAAAAAAAATAAAGAGGGGAACCCAAAACTTTTCAAAAAGGAAAGTGAAAGTGAGAGAGACAAGCATTGTTAAAGTGGGGGAGCTCCTTGAACTTTGTTCGTGCTCACGGAAAATTTGTGAATCTTGATTACAGAAACTTTTCAACAAAAATAATTATCCCTTTGTACAATTCCATTGTATTATAAAAATAATGTGCTAAGATTTGTCTTTAGGATGTTTACATTGCTTGTTGGTTTGTGCGGTGCAAAACAGAAACTTTGGCTGTAGTGTGCGATTTTAATTTTTTTACTGGAACGTCAAATGGTTCTAAAACTTTTTGCACTGTCTTTATATACAAATTTTTTATTTTTCCTAATTATTTCAGCATTTTTGGAGTACCAGAGGTATGATGAATGTTCAGATTATTACAGATTGTCCTGTTTAAGACAGATTCTGTTTTTGATGCATAGTGTGCTTGTTTTGATGAAACTATCGATTTCTATCAGTGGATTAAGCCATGGAAAAGTTATATTACAGTAGCTACAATGCAAAAATAAAATATGAATTGGTTTTCAACAGTACTTAGAGTAGTGATTTGCTTTATTATACTAACGGATCTTATCAAGCTTTCTGTTGAGTTTTTATGTGGATGAAGTGTTCGAAGAACGAGGAGGTCTCGATGTGAGGAGAAGGAGGAGAGGCAAGAGCTCAAGCTTGGGGATGCCCAAGGCACCCCAAGTAAATATTCAAGGAGACTCAAGCGTCTAAGCTTGGGGATGCCCCGGAAGGCATCCCATCTTTCTTCAACAAGTATCGGTATGTTTTCGGATTCGTTTCGTTCATGTGATATGTGCAAATCTTGGAGCGTCTTTTGCATTTATTTTTCATTTTTTTATGCAGCATGCTGGTATGACATAGTTCATGGTTGATTCATAGAATGCTCATTGCACTTCACTTATATCTTTTGAGTATGGCTTTATAGAATGCTTCATGTGCTTCACTTATATCTTTTGAAGTTTGGATTGCCTGTTTCTCTTCACATAGAAAATCGCCATTTGTAGAATGCTCTTTTGCTTCACTTATATTTGTTAGAGCATGGGCATATCTTTTGTAAAAAGAATTAAACCCTCTTGCTTCACTTATATCTATTTAGAGAGATGACAGGAACTGGTCATTCACATGGTTAGTCATAAAATCCTACATAAAACTTGTAGATCACTGAATATGATATGTTTGATTCCTTGCAATAGTTTTGCGATATAAAGATGGTGATATTAGAGTCATGCTAGTGGGTAGTTGTGGATTGTAGAAATACTTGTGTTGAAGTTTGTGATTCCCGTAGCATGCACGTATGGTGAACCGTTATGTGATGAAGTCGGAGTATGATTTATTTATTGATTATCTTCCTTATGAGTGGCGGTCAGGGACGAGCGATTGTCTTTTCCTACCAATCTATCCCCCTAGGAGCATGCGCGCAGTACTTTGTTTCGATAGCTAATAGACTTTTACAATAATTATGTGAGTTTTTTATCACTAATGTTTGAGTCCATGGATTATACGCACTCTCACCCTTCCATCATTGCTAGCCTCTTCGGTGCCGTGCATTGCCCTTTCTCACCTCGAGAGTTGGTGCAAACTTCGCCGGTGCATCCAAACCGCGTAATATGATATGCTCCGTCACACATAAGCCTTCTTATATCTTCCTCAAATCAGTCACCATACCTACCTATCATGGCATTTTCATAGCCATTCCGAGATATATTGCCATGCAACTTTCATCATCATCATATACATGACTTGAGCATTCATTGTCATATTGCTTTGCACGATCGTAAAATAGGTAGCATGATATTTTCATGGCTTGTCTGTTTTTTTGATATCTTTGCTACGCTAGATCATTGCACATCCCGGTACACCGCCGGAGGCATTCATATAGAGTCATATCTTTGTTCTAGTATTGAGTTGTAAGTAAATAAAAGTGTGATGATCATCATTATTAGAACATTGTCCCAGGTAAGGTTATCAAAATAAAAGAGGCCAAAGAAGCCCAAATAAAAGAGAGAGACCAAAGAAGCCCGCCAAAAAAAGAGAAAAAAATAAGAGAAAAGAGAGAATGGACAATGTTACTATGCTTTTACCACACTTGTGCTTCAGAGTAGCACCATGTTCTTCATATAGAGTCTCTTGAGTTATCACTTTAATATACTAGTGGGAATTTTCATTATAGAACTTGGCTTGTATACCCCAACGATGGGCTTCCTCAAATGCCTAGGTCTTCATGAGCAAGTAAGTTGGATGCACACCCACTTAGTTTTCAGTTTGATCTTTCATACACTTATAACTCTTAGTGCATCCGTTGCATGGCAATCCCTACTCCTCGCATTGACATCAATTGATGGGCATCTCCATAGCCCATTGATTAGCCGCGTCGATGTGAGACTTTCTTCCTTTTTGTCTTCTCCACACAACCTCCATCATCATACTCTATTCCACCTATAGTGCTATATCCATGGCTCACGCTCATGTATTACGTGAAAGTTGAAAATGTTTGAGAACATCAAAAGTATGGAACAATTGCTTGGCTTGTCATCGGGGTTGTGCATGATTTGAATATTTTGTGTGGTGAAGATGGAGCATAGCCAGACCATATGATTTTGTAGGGATAACCTTCTTTGACCATGTTATTTTGAAAAGACATGATTGCTATATTAGTATGTTTGAAGTATTATTGTCTTAATGTCAAATAATAGACTATTGCTTTGAATCACTCGTGTCTTAATATTCATGCCATGATTATATTACATGATCAAGATTATGCTAGGTAGCATTCCACATCAAAAATTATCTTTTTTTATCATTTACCTACTCGAGGACGAGCAGGAATTAAGCTTGGGGATGCTGATACATCTCCGTCGTATCTATAATTTTTGATTGTTCCATGACAGTATTCTACAACTTTCATATACTTTTGGTAACTTTTTATACTTTTTTTGGGACTAACATATTGATCCAGTGCCCAGTGCCAGTTCCTGTTTGTTGCATGTTTTTTGTTTCGCAGAAAATCCATATCAAACGGAGTCCAAACGGGATAAAAACTGATGGAGATTTTTTTAGAATATATGTGATTTTGGGGAAGAAGAATCAACGTGAGACGATGCCCGAGGGGGCCACGAGGCAGGGGGGCGCGCCCCAGGGGGTCAGGCGTGCCCTGGGCCCTCATGGCCACCCTGTAAGGCGGTTGGTGCCCTTATTTCGCCGCAAGAAAGTTAATATCCGGAAAAAAATCGTGTCCAAATTTCAGCCCAGTCGGAGTTACGGATCTCCGGGAATATAGAAAACGGTGAAAGGACAGGATCTGGAACGCAGAAACAGAGAAAGACAGAGAGACAGATCCAATCTAGGAGGGGCTCTCGCCCCTCCGCCGCCATGGAGGCCATGGACCAGAGGAGAAACCCTTCTCCCATCTAGGGAGAAGGTCAATGAAGAAGAAGAAGAAGGGGGGGCTCTCTCCCCCTCTCTCCCGGTGGCGCTGAAACATCATCGGGGCCATCATCATCACCACGATCTACACCAACACCTCTGTCATCTTCACCAACATCTTCATCACCTTCCCCCATCTATCTACAGTGATCCACTCTCCCGCAACACGTTGTACCCTCTACTTGAACGTGGTGCTTTATGCTTCATATTATTATCCAATGATGTATTGCCATCCTATGATGTCTGAGTAAATTTTCATTGTCCTATCGGTAATTGGTGAATTGCTATGATTGGTTTAATTTGCCTATGGTTATGTTGCTGTCCTTTGGTGCCCATCATATGAGCGCGCGCGTGGATCACACCATAGGGTTAGTTGTATGTTGATAGGACTATGTATTGGAGGGCAAGAGTGACAGAAGTTTCAACCTAGCATAGAAATTGATGCATACGAGATTGAATGGGGACTAATATATCTTAATGCTATGGTTGGGTTTTACTTTAATGAACGTTAGTAGTTGCGGAGGCTTACTAATAGTTCCAGTCATAAGTGCATAGAATTCCAAGTCAGAGATGACATGTTAGCAGTGGTCTCTTCCACATAAAACTTTCTATCGGTCTAGTAAAGTAGTCAATTGCTTAGGGACAATTTCGCAACTCCTACCACCACTTTTTCACACTCGCTATATCAACTTTATTGCTTCTTTACCTAAAGCAGCCCATAGTTTTTATTTACGTGCTCTTTATTCTTACAAACCTATCCCGTTACACCTACAAAGTACTTCTAGTTTTATACTTGTCCTAGGTAAAGCGAATGTTAAGCGTGCGTAAAGTTGTATCGGTGGTCAATAAAACTTGAGGGAATATTTGTTCTACCTTTAGCTCCTCGTTGAGTTCGACACTCTTACTTATCGAAAAATGCTACAATTGATCCTCTATACTTGTAGGTTATCAGTCCGTCGCGTGTCCGTACCGACGCAAATCTGACTCAAAAATGAGCCTGGAATGGGTCGCCCGCGGATGAAAAACGGACACGCGTCCGTTTAAGTCGGCATGTTAGGCCGTCTTTTGTGTCCGCGCCGACCCAAACGAACGGCAACGGACATAATGAGTCGTTCCATTGGAGTTGCTCTAGTGTGAATGTGATGCGGTGCTTTTACCATTGACTACGAGAACATGCAACCTGGAGTAAACTAGGACAAATCGGAACACTCCTCTATTTGTTTTCTACTCACTCCGCCCCGTAATACAACAGGGTTTTTATGGGGCGGAGGGTGTGGCATCGTGATTCAATCTTCATGCTCCTACTTTGATTGCATCTTTGAAATCGGGTACTCTGGGTTTCCTACTAGTTTGCCCCAACTCGTTTTCCCCTCTTCCCTTTCTTTTTATTTTTTCCATGCAAAACACTCAGATATAGTATTATGAAACTTCATAAAATGTACTCACTTACTTGTTTCAAAAAAAAGTACTCACTTTGTACTAATATAAGATCTTTTAGATAAAGGGGTACAAAGCATTCTAAACATAATAAAATTTACATCAAGGACGAACGACGACTACCGTCGCCAAAACAAGGTGTCGATGCATCGTGGTCGTTGCTCCCCCTGTCGGAGCCAACTTGACTTTGTCGACGACGGTCGGCAAGTCTTCGTAGACGTGCCTTTAAGGACTAGTGTCCCATAGCCGAGGAACCTTCAATCAATCTGAAAGCCTGGCACCAAATCTCATCGATGTGCATGCACGAGAGAAACCCTAGACTCGCCGCTCTAAGGAGACGACTAAATCTACACCAGAGCGCCATCGACGTCGTCCCAATGAACGAACTTGAGGAGAATCGAAGCTCGGAAGACCAATTAAAAGTTGAAGCGCTGCCCCAGCGAGAAAAAACTCCTAACCTAAACTACCTGTCGGAGACGAGGCATCTAGACCCCGCCACCGACCACCTAAGCGGCAATGGAGAGGGATGGTGGATCCACGGGCTCGCTGGCGAAGCTTGGAGGGGATTAGTGCCCAAGCCACTGCAGATGCCAGAGGTACTGACTCTGATTGAGTAATTCAGTACGGACTCGGTATTTTCATCAAACAATTAACCGAAAGGTACAAACCCGGTTGGAAAAAAATGATTCAATCTTCATGGAGTTTCTCGACGAGTCTTCTTTTCTAGAAGTAACTTAAATGGACCTACTTAAAAGGCCTGCAGAATCAAAGATCGTTGCGGCCTGACCCCATCCGATAGAATCTAGCATATGAGTTGGGCTTGACCCAGAAGAAAAACGACGAAGGGACCGGACATTTTGTTCATGGGCATTAGAAAGAATTCGTATTAGACCCGCGATGAGTGAACAGAGCTCCTCCTCAGCGCCTTGAACACCCGAATCGCTGATGGCGCTAGCGAGGACATAAGGCAGGCCACACAACCCATTACATCATTCACTGGTTCGCTCGCTCGGCTGCTTAACCGCTTGATAAATGGCATGCCCAGCAATTACATAAAATAGAGTGAGTGAAAAATGAACAAAAAGTATCACAAATTTGAAAAAAGTTATAATATTTTCCAAAAGCTCATCACTTGAAATAAATATTGGTGAATTTTAAAAATATCATGTAATATAAATATCTTCATGAATTTGGAAAATGGTTCATGAATTTAGAAAATGATCTTGAATTTTAAAAAGGTCTAGATTTGAAAAATATTCATGAATTTTACAAGTTCATTAATAAAAATGGTCATAAATTTGAAAAAATATCACAAATTAATAAAAATACTTAGAAAGTTCAACAATTCAGAAAAACCTTTTCAAATTTGGAAAAAGTTCACAAAATTTTGAAATTTGTTCAAAAATTTCAAATAAGAATGTGAAAATTTCAAATAACAACTAAACCAATAAAAAGTAAAAATAAAAGCAAAAACAAAAATAGAAAACAAAACGAAAATTAAAAAGAAAAATCGGTGAAGCAACAGATTAAAAACAGGAAAATACGACCTCGCTGGAAAGTTTATGACCAACAGATTAAAAGGAATTTTTAAAAAGGTCTAGATTTTCAAAATGTTCATGAATTTTACAAGTTCATGAATAAAAATGGACATAAATTAAAAAATATCACAAATTAATAAATAGACTTAGAAAGTTCAACAATTCGGAAAACCTTTTGAAATTTGGAAAAAGTTTACAAAAATTCGAAATAAGAATATGAAATTTTCA
>NC_041380.1:77856236-77872947 GCF_002162155.2 Triticum dicoccoides
TTCCCATTAATCATCAAGTTTTCTTCCTTTATATGGGCCGGCCAGGTTACGTGACCGTTATGAGCGCTGGTTAACGGTGAGCCTATATTTTATATTTGCTGAGAGAATATAGGTAAGCCTATATTTGGCGCCTTAAACACCGAATAAGCAATTCCATGCGTCAAATTGTTGGAGCGGCCCGTCATGGGCCAGTCCAGTAAGCAAGCATGGCTTGGAAGCGATAGAAGCCTAACTATACCGATGGACCACGACCACATCCTTGTGCGACACATCTCTTATATGCCGCAATTTTGGCATTACTCTAAAATTAAGTCTAGAAAATCCTATTCATCCAGTATATCACCCACACTCCGACAGTATGGGTTGGAGCATTTCGGTAGGTCCCGCGGTATGCAGGACGCTGGTTGCTACCAATTTTTTTTTCGTTTTTATTTATTTTCTGTTTAATTTTCATCTGTTTTGGCGGGTTTCTTATTTCTTTTCCCTTTTTTGGTTTTTAATTTCATGAACTTCTTCTTACAATCCATTAACATTTTTTAAAATCTTCACGAAATTAGTGAACTTGAAAAAACATGAATATTGTACATAAAATGCATGTTTCTAAACGATTTTTACGATAAGATCTGTCGATATTTACAAAATTGTTGGTATTTTATTATAGTATTATTTTAAAATTCATGAATATATTTTGTACCACTTTACTGTGTAAAGAAACTTGTAGTTTGTTCGTCCAAGACACACTTGCCCATTTTTCAATCGGAACATGAGCTACACACGAGAGCACTACGTGGGTCGGTGGCTGGGCCATGTGTGGGTTCACTAAGCCCGTTTATTTGATTATTTAAATAGCCTAGCCAACTCCTCTTCTCAAAAACACCCAAACTCTGCTATTCAGTTTTATTTGTCGATCGGAAAAAGTTCAAGAATTTGGTTTTATTAATTGATAGAATAACTTTAGAATGCCACATGTATATACCGCATGCTTAAAATGCATTCATATACCATTTGGTTTTATTATTTTATAGAATAACTTTAGGAAATTTCCTGGATTTTCACAAATCTAGATATATGCGAAACAAATTTTTTGCATATAAAAAAATATTCATTTACTTTTTTTGTAAAAATTGAATAATTCCCTAAAGAGGAAAATAGATCTGAAAAAAATAAATAAGAAGCAAGCAACCCAAAATGAAAAGGGAAAACTATCAAAAATTTAGAAACTGAATGCCAGAAAAATTGAAGAAAAAACATGAGAGAACACGACAAGAAAGCTGAATCAACTGAAAAAACCCGTCAGAACTGGAAAATGGGTCAGGCCTAAGTGTGCCCCACCTTTATGTTTGTCCAAACATTTGTATCCCACAGAACTGGCCTATTCCCTACGTGACGCTTATAGTGCCACTTATAGATATTTTCGTATGCTAGTAAATGGGCCAGGCCACTGCTGAACTTTGCTATTTTTAGAGCGCCATATTCATTCTAGTACAGGGCACATACGCCATACTAGTAAATCGACCGGTCGTAAAAGCATAGTTGTTACTCGTTTGCAAGGTTCTAGGAGCTTCCAGTTAGTTTCAGGAAGCTTATGGTTAGATTTCTGTTAGTTTTTTTGTTTTCTGATCTTTTTTTTGTCGTTTTCTGTTTTGTCTTTGTTTTTTTAAGTTTCATGAACTTTCTCTAAATTCGCAATTTCATAAAAAATCATGATTTTTTTTCAAATTCATGAACATGTTAGAAAATCATAAACACTCTTGAAATTCTTGAACTTTTAAATTTTGTAAACTATTTTTAAATACTGGACCTTCTTGTTTTCAAATTTGTGAATTTTCAAATTCACGAACTTTTTAATTTCCTAAATAGTTTTTAAAATCCTGGAACCTGTTGTTTTCAAATACGTAAATTATCAAATTCATGAACTTTCTAAAATTAGAGAACTCCTTTCGAATTCATGAAATGTTGTTGAATTCTAGATCTTTTTCGAATCTGTGAACTTCTTTCAAATTTCATGAACTTTTTCCAATCGACAACTTCCTCAAGTATGAACCTTTTTCGAAATTCATGAACCAAGATATAGAGGTATTTTTTCAAACGTTCCAATTTTTGGTAGTCAGGAGTGAACGGAACGATCGTACAGGCAAACGGGGAAAACAAAAATACCAGAAAACGTATGGAGCCATTATTCCCAGATCAGTGTAGTGGAAAGCGAGCAAAAGGATATCCCCAGCGCACTATGGGCTGGGCAAGTGCGGTGGTGCGGAGTGTCCCTTCATTTCTTCATTTATTTCCAAAAAAATATACTGAAGTATGAAAACATATTCATGTATAGATAAAATATTTTCTGATTCCTATTAAATGTTAGCAATTTTTCAAAAATTTCCACCCATTTTAAAGCTATTCACAAATTTGAAACAATGTCAACAATTTTTAAAAATGTTCATGTCTCTGAAAATTGCCCAAGGAATTAAAAAGATGTCCGTGACATCAATTTTTATTTTGTGAAATAGAAAATATTAAAGACTTTAAAAAATCCTCCCAATTTTCCAAAACATCCCAGAATTTTGAAAATATGAGTGAATTCAAAACAAATCTTTGATATAAAAAATGGTTAGTTAATTTGGAAATGTTCACGAATTTAAGAAAAATATCATTAAATAATAAATTCTCAGGATTTCAAAAATGTTCGCGAATTAGAAAAAAGGTCTAGTATTTAAAAATGTCTGTGAATACAGAAAATTTAATATGTTTGAAAACACATTCAAGTAAAAAAGTTCATGAATTCAAAAACATCATGAATTTGAATAGAAATAATGAATTTTTAAAATTTCGCGAATTACAGAAATTTCTAAGTTTTAAAAAATGTTCATGAATTTAAAATATCCAAAATGCAGAAAATTTTAGCGAATTGTTAAAAAGGATAATGAAAAAGGAGAATAAATATGTATTAAAAACTATATTAAAAAACAATAAAACTAGAACATGACCTATAGAAGAGAAACGCAGGAAAAAAACCAAAAAGAAACATTTGGAGAAAGACTCATCCGAAGCTCGAAAATGGGCTGGCTCATACAACGTCACTGGAGATGCTTGTTTCCTGGCTATTCACCGCCGTATGTGGGAAACACATGTGTTATATCTCGTTTATTGCGAGACTAACATACATCTCGCTTATAGCTGCTGTTGTACTGCGTGATGAATGGGGTGACTTTCTAGCAAGAACAACTGGGTTTCTTTCAGATATCCGAGTTGTTGATACAACTGGGTTTTTTCATTTTCTTTTCTATTGCTTTCTTTCTTTTTATTTTTGGTTTTTATCGATCTTCTTTTTTTCTTTCTTTTTGTTGTTGTTTATCGTCGGATTTCTTCGTTCAACCAATGTGAACTTTTTTAATTACACATTCAACATTTCTTGGATACATTAGAAACATCTTATATACATGTTTAGTTCTTTTTAATACATGGTTATTATTTTTCAAATGCTTGATTAATATTTTTCAAATACAAGATTAACATATTTTGAATACATGGTCTCAAAATTATCTACACACATTTAACATTTTTCAAATGCTTCATTAACATTTTTTGAAGTGCAAGATTTTTTCTAATACATGGTCAACTTGTTTACTATACACATTGAACATTTTTCTAATATGCACTTAAATTATTGAAACACAAGTTTAAATTTTTAAATACACACTCACATTATTTCTGTATGCATTTTAACATTTTTGAAATGATTCATAAAAAAATCAAATACAAGATAAACATTTTTTAATACATGGTCAACATATTTTTATTTACACATTTGTTAAATGTGTGATTAATATATTTTTCAAATACAAGACTTTTTTCATAACTGGTAAACATTTTTTATATACACATTAAACATTTTTAAATGCTCGATTAATATTTTTTGGTGCATGGTAAAAAACAATTCTATGCACATTTAACATTTTTCTAATTCTTGATTAACATTTTCTATATACTTTTTAACATGTTTTTGAAATGCTTAATTTTTTAAATACATGATCAACCATTTTGACACAAAGTTTATTTTTTTCGTATAATTTTTTGCATACATGAGAAACTTGTATGCACATTTAGAAGTTTTTAAAATGCTTCGTAGTTTTTTTCTTCTTTTTGAAAAAGAGAGCTCCCTCTCCGATTTCGTTTAGAAGAAACCACAAAGTTCATTACGAGGCTCTTACTAGCTACTCAACATTCCCCTAGCAAATCTGACAGCACTATAGTAAGGGGAGGGAGCCATCCCCCTCCTCCATAGCTCGCGTCAAGATAGGCTAAACCCCGGTGGGGAACACCAGGAACCACCCAACATGATAAGTCTAGCCATATTTCAGAAACATATCATTCTTACATGAACAAAAGAAAAGGCAAACAAGAGGGCCATAAAAGGAAATATAAGTAGGATAACTTCAGGCGAGGGAGAAACTTCAGCATGTTTGATCTCCAGGAGCCTTCAGTCTTGGTACCCCAATTGTCCATCCATGCGCAACTTTGAAGATCTCCCTAGCCACCCGCTCAACTTGCCTTACGCCCTCCTTCATGCGCTTTATTTTTCCTTGATTTTTCTGCAAATACACACCAATCATGTAAAATTTTGATGATCAGGTTCACAGGAACACAAGGGATCAAACACCCTATGATTATCAAAAACCAATTTGTTCCTTAGTTTCCACATAGTCCATAACATTGCAGATATGCTAACCGTCATTAGACTCTTGTCATTTTTATCAAATGTACTAATCCACACCCCAAAAATATCATTTACATTATCAGGAATATCTTGCATTCCAAGAGAGCATTTCATGACCATCCATAGCATTTTCGCCACAAAGCAGTGTATGAAAAGGTGATGTATGTCCTCTTCCCTACCACAAAAGAAACAATTACTTTCACCTTGCCATCCTCTTTTCTTCAAGTTGTTTTTAGTAACAATACTTTTCTTAACAGCAACCACAGGAAAACTTTAACCCTAGGTGGCATTTTCGTTTTCCACAGGAATTTATAGGGATATTTGAACCCATTCTGGACCAAATGTCTATAACAGGACTTGACAACGTATTTGCCATTCCCCGTCAAAGTCCATCTGATCTTGTCTTGGTGTTCATTGAAAGTTAAACTCTCACAAGCTTCTTTAATGTGCCCCCACAGTTCCAGTGATTCCCCCAACAAGGTTCTCCTGAATCTAACATTATCTAGCCCCCCCCCCCCTCAGAATTACTGCCACCGACTTATTTTTATCAAAACAAATATTATAAAGACAAGGATAACTGTCCTTTAAAGATTTTGGATCAATCCACCAGTCTTCCCGGAATCTGGTGTTCTCACCATTCCCCACATTAAATTTACAAAAAGAAAAGAAGAATTCTTTATGTTTTAGAAGTTCCCCCCAAAATTGTGAGTCCGCAACCTTACCCCTAACACTGGTGATACATGTTTTTTTAATATACTTGCATCTAAGCACATCTTGCCATATCCCCTCTGTATTATATATTTTCCATCACCATTTACATAATAAAGCTCTATTTATAAGAGCTGGGTTTTGAATGCCTAGACCTCCCATATTCTTAGGCCTGCAAACCTTTGACCATTTAACTAGGTGGTATTTTTTCTTATCAATGTTTTCCTGCCAGAACAGTCTGGCCCTAAAGAAGTCCATTTTTTTGTTAACTCCTACTGGCAAGCCATAGAAGGACATCATGAAGTAAGGTATCCCTAACAGTGAGGACTGTATCAGGGTCAGTCTCCCAACACTAGCTAGCAGCCTACCTTGCCAAGTCCCACATTTCCTATCTATCCCTTTTGTCCTCAAAGGGTTTCCAGTGTTTATTTCTAATTCTTTTTTTGTCAATAGGGAGCCCTAAATATTTCAAAGGGAGCTTGTGAGGCCCCCGATTCAATCATACACTAATCATACACGCAAATGTGTACAATCAAGATCACAGACTCACGGGAAGATATCACAACACAACTCTAGACACAAATTAAAATAATACAAGCTTTATATTACAAGCCAGGGCCTCGAGGGCTCGAATACATAAGCTCGCATACAAACGAGTCAGTGGGAGCAACAATATCTGAGTACAGACATAAGTTAGACAAGTTTTCCTTAAGAAGGCTAGCACAAAAGTAACAACGATCGAAAAGGCAAGGCCTCCTGCCTGGGAGCCTCCTAACTACTCCTGGTCGTCGTCGGTCTCCACGTAGTAGTAGGCACCCTCGGTGTAGTAGTAATCGTCGGTGGTGTCGTCTGGCTCCTGAGCTCCACCATCTGGTTGCGACATCCGGTAAGAAGAAAAGGGGAAAAGAGGGAGCAAAGCAACCGTGAGTACTCATCCAAAGTACTCGCAAGCAAGGATCTACACTACATATGCATCGGTATCAATGAAATGGGTAGTATCTGTGGACCGTACTGCAGAATGCCAGAAGAGAAGGGGAAAGCCTAGCCTATCGAAGACTAGCATCTTCAAGTAGCTTCAAACATCTTGTAGCATCAGAAGAGATAAGAGTAGCATAAAGTAAAGTAGTAGTGTCATCAACCTCGGCCAGAGATCCTTTCTCAACACCCTACGAGAAAGCAATCCCAGAGCCATACTATCCAGTTATCACCTCAAGTATCTAGTTCTAGTTGTATCGATCGGGATACAACTCCAAGTGTCCGTTACCGTAGGACAAGCCATCGATAGATGTTTTCTTCCCTGCAGGGGTGCACCAACTTACCCACCACGCTCAATTAACTCCGGCCGGACATACTTTCCTGGGTCCTGCCCGGCCTCGGCCAAACAATACGCTGCAACCCGACCTAGGCTTAATAGAGAGGTTAGCATGCCGGACTAAGCCTATGCCCCCAGGGGTCATGGGCCATCTCCCCGGGAACTCCTGCACATTGCGTACGCGGCCGGTGAGCAGACCTAGCTACCTCCTTAAACAAGGCAGGAGCTTACGTACTCCAACCTAGCGCGCGCCGCTTAGTCACTGGCGTCTATTAAGCTGCGGCTGATGTATACAATGTAGAACGCCCATACTATGCCCACGTGATGGTTAGTGCTATCAAGCCAGAGGCCCCTCGAATCAAATATCCAAACCGTTAGTGTGTTGGTAGTGCGGTCACGAGCAGAGACTCACGAAAGATGTGACCCCATCGCCCCGTCTCGAGGACATGCGGCAAGGGCTAAGAATGCCCGGCCACGCCTCGTAAGAATCTCGCGGGCACCTTCCAGGTCAACCCGACTCCACATCACTCGCAAATAAGCTCGCGTGGGTACCCCTCAGGGTCGACCCGTCTTTAGTAACATGGTTCAGTGTAAAGTCATAGTAACCATAGTAACTGTGTGTCTGACACCGAGGGGAACCCTGAGGAACCACCCTCGATGGATTTCACTCGATGTAATCATCAAGGTGAACGTAAGAGGAATCACCCTCGAGGTTCACTCTTGAGGGGTTGCACGACAGAGTCGTACCAGAAGTGGTTAAGGAGGAAATCACCCTCGATGACCACGACCAAACAGCTACACTACAGAGATCTCATCAGGAGTGATGTATGAGGTGTCACCCTCGGCACTAGATAGTAACTCTGCAGAGTCGTACAACTAGGGGGGTGATGTGCGGTATCGGGGCCTGGATGTCGATAATGTTGATCGAGTCATCGAACATAAAGCGGGGCAACTGGGACAAGGCGGGGGTCACTGATGGATCACTAACCAACCTATACTAAGAAGTTTAGGGTAAACAAGTAAGGTACAATGAGCAGGTTACAAAAGCAGGCTATGCATCATAATAGGAGCAAACAATAACAATAGCAAAATCTAATGCAAGCATGAGAGAATGGAATGGGCGATATCGGGATGATCAAAGGGGGGCTTGCCTGGTTGCTCAGACGAGAAGGACGGGTCGTCGGTGACGTAGTCGATCACCAGGGCCTTTGCAGCGGTCTCGGGGTCTACCGGAGAGAAGAGGGGGAAGAACAATAAATACAGAGCAAACAAATGCAATACTATGCATGACAAGACGAAAAGCGGTGTTAGGGGTGTTCTAACGCGGCACTACACGCTACCGGCGAAGGGGGATAACATCCGGGAAAGTTTTCCCGAAGTTTGCATTTTCGGACAGACGAACCGGAGGGGAAAGGTTCGATGTTCGCTATGCTAGGGGCATGTGGCAGATGAACGGAGAGCGTATTTCGGTTCGTCTCGTCGTTCTGAGCAATTTTCATGTATAAAACTTTTTCATCCGAGCTACAGTTTATTTTATATGAATTTCTAAAGTTTTAACCAATATTCTAGAAATCCCTGAAATTTTGCTAAGTCTGAGAATTCGACAGTTTTTTAAACATCACTTGGCTGTTTTCAAAAGACTACATCAATTGTTCTGTACATCCTATGAGTTAGTGCCTTATATTAATTTTGAGTACTTTTCTGTGATCTACATGTTAGTAGCAATTACATCCATATTAGAGTTCATTTGCTTGAACATCAAGAGCACTAAAGTAGCTATGAAAATAAAACTGTTTTTCGGTTTCTTGTTAACAGAACATAGACTTTTGTCATTTTCATTGCATTTAATCCTTACACCTTTTGAATTTGATCAAATGGAACCTTTTGAACCTTGTCAAGTGTACTACCTTCCCATATTTTTTAGTCCTGTTAACAATTGTTTTGCCGGAGTTTAGGGGCTGTCTAGAGGGTTAGTCAATGTAGAATTAGAAAAGCTAGCTAGCGCTACAGTAACTTTCCGTTACTGTAGCTGCAGCAGTACAGGCAGAGCAGCGGCAGTAGGCAGCGAACAGCAGCGGCAATGGGGGAGCAGAGGGGCAGCGCAGTGGCGTGAACAACAGGCACGACACGCACGGGCGGACGTCGCAAGGGTGCAGCCACGCCGTGCACTGGACGAGCTACAGGGGCGGCGGCGACTCGGATGCAAGCGGCAACGGCTCTATGATGCACTAGCGGGAGCGACAAAGAGCGCTACGGCCTCCTGCGATCTTCAAGAGCTTGTGCGCATCACTGCCGAGGTCTGGGCAGCATGGCAACATCAGGTTCAACGGACATGATGGACGGCAAGCTACGGTGGTTGCAGAAGAACACGCTCGAGCTCGAATTCAGGGACAAGGCAAAGAGGGGTTCGATGCGGGTTCTCACAGCGGTCACGACGCATTGGTCGGTGGGGCCGGGGACGGTCGAAGTGGCGGCAATCGACGGCGGCGACAATGATGTACGCAGTGACGACGAGCTTGATGGCGATCGTACGGGCCTTCTGTTGGGGAACGTTGCAGAAAACAAAAATTTTCCTACAGTTTCACCAAGATCCATCTAGGAGTTCATCTAGCAACGAGTGATTAGATGCATCTACGTACCTTGTAGATCGCGAGCGGAAGCATTCAAAGAACGGGGATGAGGGAGTCGTACTCGACGTGATTCGAATCACCGAAGATCCTAGCACCGAACGGACGTCACCTCCGCGTTCAACACACGTACGGAACAGCCATGTCTCCTCCTTCTTGATCCAGCAAGGGGGAAGGAGAGGTTGAGGGAGATGGCTCCAGCAGCAGCACGACGGCGTGGTGGTGATGGAGCTGCAGTACTCCGGCAGGGCTTCGCTAAGCACTATGGAGGAGGAGGAGGTGTTGGAGAGGGAGAGGGAGGCACCAAAAGAAAAGGTAAGAAGTCCTCCATCTCCCCCACTATATATAGGAGGGCCAGGGGGGGAGCCGGCCCTAGGAGATCTAATCTCCTAGGGGGGTGCGGCCAAGGGGAGGAATCCCTCCTCCCCAAGGCACCTAGGAGGTGCCTTCCCCTCCTAGGACTCTTCCTCCTTGAAACCCTAGGCGCATGGGCCTCTTGGGGCTGGTTCCCTTGGCCCATGTAGGCCAAGGCGCACCCCCTACAGCCCATGTGGCCCCCCGGGACAGGTGGCCCCACCCGGTGGACCCCCGGGACCCTTCCGGTGGTCCTGGTACAATACTGGTGACCCCGAAACTTGTCCCGATGCCCGAAATAGCACTTCCTATATATAATTCTTTACCTCCGGACCATTCCGTAACTCCTCGTGACGTCCGGGATCTCATCCGGGACTCCGAACAACATTCGGTTTACTGCATAAACATATCCCTACAACCCTAGCGTCACCGAACCTTAAGTGTGTAGACCCTACGGGTTCGGGAGACATGTAGACATGACCGAGATGACTCTCCGGTCAATAACCAACAGCGGGATCTGGATACCCATGTTGGCTCCCACATGCTCCTCGATGATCTCATCGGATGAACCACGATGTCGAGGATTCAAGCAACCCCGCATACAATTCCCTTTGCCAATCGGTATGTTACTTACCCGAGATTCGATCGTCGGTATCCCAATACCTCGTTCAATCTCGTTACCGGCAAGTCACTTTACTCGTACTGTAATGCATGATCCCGTGACCAGACACTTGGTCACTTTGAGCTCATTATGATGATGCATTACCGAGTGGGCCCAGTGATACCTCTCCGTCATACGGAGTGACAAATCCCAGTCTTGATCCGTGTCAACCCAACAGACACTTTCGGAGATACCCGTAGTATACCTTTATAGTCACCCAGTTATGTTGTGACGTTTGGCACACCCAAAGCGCTCCTACGGTATCCGGGAGTTACACGATCTCATGGTCTAAGGAAAAGATACTTGACATTGGAAAACTCTAGCAAACGAACTATACGATCTTATGCTATGTTTAGGATTGGGTCTTGCCCATCACATCATTCTCCTAATGATGTGATCTCGTTATCAATGACATCCAATGTCCATAGTCAGGAAACCATGACTATCTGTTGATCAACGAGCTAGTCAACTAGAGGCTCACTAGGGACATGTTGGTGTCTATTATTCACACATGTATTACGATTTCCGGATAATACAATTATAGCATGAATAAATACAATTATCATGAACAAAGAAATATAATAATAATGCTTTTATTATTGCCTCTAGGGCATATTTCCAACAGTCTCCCACTTGCACTAGAGTCAATAATCTAGTTACATTGTGATGAATCGAACACCCATCGAATTCTGGTGTTGATCATGTTTTGCTCTAGGGAGAGGTTTAGTCAACGGATCTGCTACATTCAGGTCCGTGTGTACTTTACAAATATCTATGTCTCCATCTTGAACATTTTCACGAATGGAGTTGAAGCGACGCTTGATGTGCCTTGTCTTCTTGTGAAACCTGGGCTCCTTGGCAAGAGCAATAGCTCCAGTGTTGTCGTAGAAGAGCTTGATCGGCCCCGACGCATTGGGTATGACTCCTAGGTCGGTGATGAACTCCTTCACCCAAATTGCTTCATGCGCTGCCTCCGAGGCTGCCATGTACTCCGCTTCACATGTAGATCCCGCCACGACGCTCTGCTTGCAACTGCACCAGCTTACTGCCCCACCATTCAAAATATACACGTATCCGGTTTGTGACTTTGAGTCATCCAGATCTGTGTCGAAGCTAGCGTCGACGTAACCCTTTACGACGAGCTCTTCGTCACCTCCATAAACGAGAAACATTTCCTTAGTCCTTTTCAGGTACTTCAGGATATTTTTGACCGCTGTCCAGTGTTCCTTGCCGGGATTACTTTGGTACCTTCCTACCAAACTTACGGCAAGGTTTACATCAGGTCTGGTACACAGCATGGCATACATAATAGAACCTATGGCTGAGGCATAGGGGATGACACTCATCTCTTCTATATCTTCTGTCGTGGTCGGACATTGAGCTGAGCTCAATTTCACACCTTGTAACACAGGCAAGAATCCCTTCTTAGAATGATCCATATTGAATTTCTTCAATATCTTATCAAGGTATGTGCTTTGTGAAAGACCTATGAGGCGTCTTGATCTATCTCTGTAGATCTTGATGCCTAATATATAAGCAGCTTCTCCAAGGTCCTTCATTGAAAAACTTTTATTCAAGTAGGCCTTAATGCTGTCCAAGAGTTCTATATCATTTCCCATCAAAAGTATGTCATCTACATATAATATGAGAAATGCTACAGAGCTCCCACTCGCTTTCTTGTAAACGTAGGCTTCTCCATAAGTCTGCGTAAACCCAAACGCTTTGATCATCTCATCAAAGAGAATGTTCCAACTCCGAGATGCTTGCACCAGCCCATAAATCGAGCGTTGGAGCTTGCACACCTTGTCAGCATTCTTAGGATCGACAAAACCTTCCGGCTGCATCATATACAATTCTTCCTTAAGGAAACCATTAAGGAATGCCATTTTGACGTCCATTTGCCATATTTCATAATCATAGAATGTGGCAATCGCTAACATGATTCGGACGGACTTCAGCTTCGCTACCGGTGAGAAAGTCTCATCGTAGTCAACCCCTTGAACTTGTCGATAACCCTTAGCGACAAGGCGAGCTTTATAGATGGTCACATTACCATCCGCGTCTGTCTTCTTCTTAAAGATCCATTTATTTTCTATGGCTCGCCGCTCAACGAGCAAGTCAGTCAAAGTCCATACTTTGTTTTCATACATGGATCCTATCTCGGATTTCATGGCTTCTAGCCATTTGTCGGAATCCGGGCCCGCCATCGCTTCTTCATAGTTCGAAGGTTCACCGTTGTCTAACAACATGATTTCCAAGACAGGGTTGCCGTACCACTCTGGTGCAGAACGTGTCCTTGTGGACCTTCGAATTTCAGTAGGAGCTTGATCAGAAGTATTTTGATCATCATCATTAACTTCCTCTCTAGTCGGTGCAGGCACCTCAGGAACATTTTCTTGAGTTGCGCCATTTTCCGGTTCAAGAGGTAATACTTCATCAAGTTCTACTTTCCTCCCACTTACTTCTTTCGAGAGAAACTCTTTCTCTAGAAAGGACCCATTCTTGGCAACAAAGATCTTGCCTTCAGATCTGAGGTAGAAGGTATACCCAATAGTTTCTTTAGGGTATCCTATGAAGACGCATTTTTCCGACTTGGGTTCGAGCTTTTCAGGTTGAAGTTTCCTGACATAAGCATCGCATCCCCAAACTTTTAGAAATGACAGCTTAGGTTTCTTCCCAAACCATAATTCAAACGGTGTCGTCTCAACGGATTTCGACGGAGCCCTATTTAAAGTGAATGCGGCAGTCTCTAAAGCATACCCCCAAAAAGATAACGGTAAATCGGCAAGAGACATCATAGATCGCACCATATCTAATAGAGTGCGATTACGACGTTCGGACACACCATTACGCTGAGGTGTTCCAGGCGGCGTGAGTTGTGAAACTATTCCACATTTTCTTAAGTGTGTGCCAAACTCGTGACTCAAGTATTCTCCTCCACGATCTGATCGCAGGAACTTGATTTTCCTGTCACATTGATTCTCAACCTCACTCTGAAATTCCTTGAACTTTTCAAAGGTTTCAGACTTGTGTTTCATTAAGTAGACATACCCATATCTACTCAAGTCATCAGTGAGGGTGAGAACATAACGATAGCCACCGCGAGCCTCAACACTCATTGAACCGCACACATCAGTATGTATGATTTCCAATAAGTTGGTTGCTCGCTCCATTGTTCCTGAGAACGAAGTCTTGGTCATTTTACCCATGAGGCATGGTTCGCACGTGTCAAATGATTCATAATCAAGAGACTCTAAAAGTCCATCAACATGGAGCTTCTTCATGCGTTTGACACCTATGTGACCAAGGCGGCAGTGCCACAAGTATGTGGGACTATCATTATCAATCTTACATCTTTTGGTACTCACACTATGAATATGTGTAGCATTACTCTCGAGATTCATTGAGAATAAACCATTCACCATCGGAGCATGACCATAAAACATATCTCTCATATAAATAGAACAACCATTATTCTCTGATTTAAATGAGTAGTCATCTCGAATTAAACGAGATCCTGATACAATGTTCATGCTCAAACTTGGCACTAAATAACAATTATTGAGGTTCAAAACTAATCCCGTAGGTAAATGTAGAGGTAGCGTGCCGACGGCGATCACATCGACCTTGGAACCATTCCCGACGCGCATCGTCACCTCGTCCTTCGCCAATCTCCGCTTATTCCGCAGCTCCTGCTTTGAGTTACAAATGTGAGCAACTGCACCGGTATCAAATACCTAGGAGCTACTACGAGTACTGGTAAGGTACACATCAATTACATGTATATCACATATACCTTTCGTTTTGCCGGCCTTCTTGTCCGCTAAGTATTTGGGGCAGTTCCGCTTCCAGTGACCACTTTCCTTGCAATAAAAGCACTCAGTCTCGGGCTTGGGTCCATTCTTTGGCTTCTTCCCGGCAGCTTGCTTGCCGGGCGCGGCAACTCCCTTGCCGTCCTTCTTGAAGTTCTTTTTACCCTTGCTATTCTTGAACTTAGTGGTTTTATTGACCATCAACACTTGATGTTCCTTCTTGACTTCTACCTCTGCTGATTTCAGCATAGCAAATACTTCAGGAATGGTCTTTTCCATCCCCTGCATATTGAAGTTCATCACAAAGCTCTTGTAGCTCGGTGGAAGCGACTGAAGGATTCTGTCAATGACTGCGTCATCCGGGAGATTAACTCCCAGCTGAGTCAAGCGGTTATGTAACCCAGACATAGTGAGTATGTGCTCACTGACAGAACTATTTTCCTCCATCTTACAGCTGAAGAATTTGTCGGAGACTTCATATCTCTCGACCCGGGCATGAGCTTGGAAATCCATTTTCAGCTCTTCGAACATCTCATATGCTCCGTGTCTCTCAAAACGCTTTTGGAGCCTCGGCTCTAAGCTGTAAAGCATGCCGCACTGAACGAGGGAGTAGTCATCGGTACGTGCCTGCCAAGCGTTCATAACGTCTTGTTCTGCAGGGAGAACAGGTGCGTCACCTAGCGGTGCTTGTAGGACATAATCTTTCTTGGCAGCTATGAGGATAATCCTCAGGTTCCGGACCCAGTCCATATAGTTGCTGCCATCGTCTTTCAGCTTGGTTTTCTCTAGGAACGCGTTGAAGTTGAGGACTACGTTGGCCATTTGATCTACAAGACATATTGTAAATATTTTAGACTAAGTTCATGATAATTAAGTTCATCTAATCAAATTATTCAATGAACTCCCACTTAGATAGACATCCCTCCTGTCATCTAAATATAACATGATCCGAGTTAACTAGGCCGTGTCCGATCATCACGTGAGACGGATTAGTCAACGTCGGTGAATATCTTCATGTTGATCGTATCTTCTATATGACTCATGCTCGACCTTTCGGTCTTATGTGTTCCGAGGCCATGTCTGTACACATGCTAGGCTCGTCAAGTCAACCTAAGTGTTTTGCATGTGTAAATCTGTCTTACACCCGTTGTATGTGAACGTTAGAATCTATCACACCCGATCATCACGTGGTGCTTCGAAACAACGAACTGTCGCAACGGTGCACAGTTAGGGGGAACACTTTCTTGAAATTATTATGAGGGATCATCTTATTTACTACCGTCGTTCTAAGCAAACAAGATGCAAAACATGATAAACATCACATGCAATCAAATAATAATAGTGACATGATATGGCCAATATCACATAGCTCCTTTGATCTCCATCTTGGGGCTCCATGATCATCTTGTCACCGGCATGACACCATGATCTCCATCATCATGATCTCCATCGTCGTGTCTCCATGAAGTTGCTCGCCAACTATTACTTCTACCACTATGGCTAACGTGTTTAGCAATAAAGTAAAGTAATTTACATGGCGTTTCTCAATGACACGCAGGTCATACAAAAAATAAAGACAACTCCTATGGCTCCTGCCGGTTGTCATACTCATCGACATGCAAGTCGTGATTCCTATTACAATAGCATGAACATCTCATACATCACATATAGATCATTCATCATTCATCACAACTTTGGCCATATCATATCACAAAGCACTTGCTGCAAAAACAAGTTAGACGTCCTCTAATTGTTGTTGCATGTTTTACGTGGCTGAAGTAGGGTTCTAGCAAGAACGTTTTCTTATCTACGTGAAAGCCACAACGTGATTTGTCAACTTCTATTTACCCTTCATAAGGACCCTTTTCATCGAATCCGCTCCAACTAAAGTAGGAGAGACAGACACCCGCCAGCCACCTTATGCAACTTGTGCATGTTAGTCTGTGGAACCGGTCTCACGTAAGCGTACGTGTAAGGTTGGTCCGGGCCGCTTCATCCCACAATACCGTTGAAGCAAGATAAGACTAGTAGCGGCAAGAAAGTTGACAACATCAACGCCCACAACAAATTGTGTTCTACTCGCGCAAGAAGAACTACGCATAGACCTAGCTCATGATGCCGCTGTTGGGGAACGTTGCAGAAAACAAAAATTTTCCTACGGTTTCACCAAGATCTATCTAGGAGTTCATCTAGCAACGAGTGATTAGATGCATCTATGTACCTTGTAGATCGCGAGCGGAAGCATTCAAAGAACGGGGATGAGGGAGTCGTACTCGACGTGATTCGAATCACCGAAGATCCTAGCACCGAACGGACGGCACCTCCGCGTTCAACACACGTATGGAACAGCCACGTCTCCTCCTTCTTGATCCAGCAAGGGGGAAGGAGAGGTTTAGGGAGATGGCTCCAGCAGCAGCATGACGGCGTGGTGGTGATGGAGCTGCAGTACTCCGGCAGGGCTTCGCTAAGCACTATGGAGGAGGAGGAGGTGTTGGAGAGGGAGAGGGAGGCACCAAAAGAAAAGGT
>NC_041380.1:77873181-77884760 GCF_002162155.2 Triticum dicoccoides
CGGACCTAGGAGATCTAATCTCCTAGGGGGGTGCGGCCAAGGGGAGGAATCCCTCCTCCCCAAGGCACCTAGGAGGTGCCTTCCCCTCCTAGGATTCTTCCTCCTTGAAACCCTAGGCGCATGGGCCTCTTGGGGCTGGTGCCCTTGGCCCATGTAGGCCAAGGCACACCCCCTACAGCCCATGTGGCCCCCCGGGACAGGTGGCCCCACCCGGTGGACCCCCGCGACCCTTCCGGTGGTCCCGGTACAATACTGGTGACCCCGAAACTTGTCCCGATGCCCGAAATAGCACTTCCTATATATAATTCTTTACCTCCGGACCATTCCGGAACTCCTCGTGACGTCTGGGATCTCATCCGGGACTCCGAACAACATTCGGGTTACTGCATATACATATCCATAGCGTCACCGAACCTTAAGTGTGTAGACCCTACGGGTTCGGGAGACATGTAGACATGACCGAGATGACTCTCCGGTCAATAACCAACAGCGGGATCTGGATACCCATGTTGGCTCCCACATGCTCCTCGATGATCTCATCGGATGAACCACGATGTCGAGGATTCAAGCAACCCCGCATACAATTCCCTTTGCCAATCGGTATGTTACTTACCCGAGATTCGATCGTCGGTATCCCAATACCTCGTTCAATCTCGTTACCGGCAAGTCACTTTACTCGTACCGTAATGCATGATCCCGTGACCAGACACTTGGTCACTTTGAGCTCATTATGATGATGCATTACCGAGTGGGCCCAGTGATACCTCTCCGTCATACGGAGTGACAAATCCCAGTCTTGATCCGTGTCAACCCAACAGACACTTTCGGAGGTACCCGTAGTATACCTTTATAGTCACCCAGTTACGTTGTGACGTTTGGCACACCCAAAGCGCTCCTACGGTATCCGGGAGTTACACGATCTCATGGTCTAAGGAAAAGATACTTGACATTGGAAAACTCTAGCAAACGAACTATACGATCTTATGCTATGTTTAGGATTGGGTCTTGTCCATCACATCATTCTCCTAATGATGTGATCTCGTTATCAATGACATCCAATGTCCATAGTCAGGAAACCATGACTATCTATTGATCAACGAGCTAGTCAACTAGAGGTTCACTAGGGACATGTTGGTGTCTATTATTCACACATGTATTACGATTTCCGGATAATACAATTATAGCATGAATAAAGACAATTATCATGAACAAAGAAATATAATAATAATGCTTTTATTATTGCCTCTAGGGCATATTTCCAACACCTTCCCGGCTTGATTCACTGGTCGAGGACGAAGGAGACGACGACGAGGATGCTTCTGGACATCTTGGCGCGACGAAGGGAGGCCGGTGGCCGCGGGATCGACGTGACGATGGTGGCGTCGGGTGGGTGTGAGGGAGAGAGCAACGACACAGGGAGGGGGAGGAAAAGGGGCTAGGGTTTGTCCCGGGGTCGTGGGCATCAGTCTTATAGCCCAAGGGAGCCGGGGGATGGTGGACACGGCGCCATCATTGGCCATGG
This sequence comes from Triticum dicoccoides, assembly GCF_002162155.2. Classification (NCBI taxonomy): domain Eukaryota; kingdom Viridiplantae; phylum Streptophyta; class Magnoliopsida; order Poales; family Poaceae; genus Triticum; species Triticum dicoccoides. The sequence continues at coordinate 77,874,704 of NC_041380.1, forward strand.
CGGCCTGGATGGCCATCACGATTTCTTCTCTGTAGCAAGGTAGGGGATGGCTGGTTGTGGGCTGGGCCTTGTATTGTAGGAGTAGGCCGAGTGCATAATAGTTCCATAGGCCTTTTCTCTTATCTCCTTTTGTTTTCTGTCAAACATTTAAGTCACTGTTTTGCATTTCCTTTTATTAACAAATGAGTTTTGTTTTGAACATAACTTGGCACATAGTTCTAACACAAAAATATGGAGATGGAACAAAAAGTTTGGGGTCAAAAGGAGTTGTCTAACCATTTTTTTTGGAAAATGAAAAGGCCAATTTAATCGATGTTGGACCACTAAATTAATTCCTAGGGGCACTTAGGGGATTCAAAAGAGGCTGGCTCCAACATGAAAATGGTCAGGGGAATTTATAGGACAATGTAACATTTTTGTTTTACTGCTTGAAGAAATAAATATTTGACTTGCATTTTAAATTTGAAAATGAGGTTGAAGTATTCTTAACTATTTTTCTTAGGGCATGATGATGATGACTTGGCATCATTAGTGTGGAGTTACTGTAGCATGATTCTCGGGGTGTTACAGAGCTCCCCCAGCGGACAAGTAAAAATCCTGGAATATTCCTGTCTTTTTAGCAGCTTTACCAAACAGAAACAATTCACTTTTATGGAAATTAATTGTCAAGCCAGACATTTGTTCAAACAAGCATAGTATATATTTCAAATTATGAGCACTTTCATGATCATCCTGCTTAAGAAAAATAGTGTCATCTACATATTGCAGCATACTCAGACCACCCTCCAAGGTTTCAGTCAATAGCCCTTTGATTAGGCCAGCTTTCCTGGCATTGTCCATTAGGACAGCCAAAGTATTAGCAGCTAAATTGAACATCAGGGGGGTCAGGGAATCTCCCTGGCTCAGCCCTTTATGTGTAGGAAAAATAAGGCCCATAATTCTCATTAACCTTGATACAAAATTAGTCTCCTCTAATAGTCCACATTACCCAGTCTATCCATTTATCAGGGAAACCTTTCCCTTTTAACATCTGAAGAACAAAAGGCCATTTCATTTTATCATAAGCTTTTTCAAAATCTACCTTAAACAACAAAGCATTCTGTTTTTTGGTATGCACACTATTTAGATCTTCATGCAGCACCAAAACTCCTTCCATTATGTATGTACCTTTAATAAAGGCAGTTTGGACCAGAGAAACTATTGTATCCGCTGCCAACTTTAGTCTATTCATGAGAATTTTAGTAAAAAAATTGAAACTCACATTTAACAAACATATTGGCATGTACTTCTGAATCTAATTTGCATCTTTGCTTTTTGGTACCAGGGTAATAATCCCATAGTTCAATCTATTTATATCCAAAACCCCATTATAGAAACCATCAAACATTTGCTTGAGATCATTTTTAACCAGATCCCAAAAATGTTGATAGAATTCAGCAGCAAAACCATCTGGACCAAGAGATTTATTATGGGCCATTTGGAAAACTACTTTATTAACTTCCTCTAAGGAGAATCCCCCAACCAACATATCTTTATGTGCCGGCAAAACATTTATAGGATTATCAACACATAAAGAGATGCTAGAAACTTCAGGATGCCCAAATAACCCTTTATAGAAGTTTGTAACATAATCAATTATTTTTTCCCTCAATCCTCCCTTCCTCTTGATCCAGTCCAGTTATTTTATTTATCCTACGTCTCCCATTAGTTTTTGCATGAAAATACTTAGTGTTGCAGTCCCCATCTATTAGTTCAGTTCATCTACCTTAGCTCTATGTTTCCATTTAGCTCTCTGTTTCCATTTAGCTCTCTGGTTCATGTAGTGCCTCCTGGCCAGCAACCTATCCAATCGTGCTCCAAGTTCCATTTGTTCCTTTCTATCAGCAACATTTAAGCCATAGGCCTCACACTTTTTATCTACATTATCCAGTTTTCCAAGGATATTTTTTTTAAGTTCTCTATATCATGCATTCATGTTTCTATTCCACCCTTTCAATAGTGGGTCTCAACCCTCTTAGTTTTGCTTGCCAGTTATCCAAACTAGAAATTTAGATCCTGTTTTTTCCCAAGTCCTAACAACCAACTCATCTAGGCCCTTCCTGAGAAACCAGGAGTTTTCAAATCTGAATAAAGGATCAATTTTAACTACATCCCCAGTATCCAGAAAAAGTGGCATATGATCAGATTTTTCTCTACAAAGAGCAGAGATATCAGTCAAATGATAATTTCCTTCCCACTCCACATCACATAATATTCTATCCAATTTCTCAGAAGTAGGTTGGGGCAAATTATTCCCCCAAATATATTGTCTGCCATGCATATCTAGATCCCTCACACCAGCCTGTTCTATGATGGCATTGAAAAGGAAGCTCCAGAGACCTGGGGTACCCGGTTTGTTTTTCTCAGATGCTTTCCTAATAATGTTGAAATCCCCTCCTATTAGGATAGGGTTCACACTATTCTGGAAAATTCTAGACAGCTCTGCAAGGAATCTAGCTTTGCCAGAAGATTGTGCATCTCCATACACCACCACCAAATCCCAGATGAATCTATTTTCACATGTTGGACTGTCATTTTAATATAGTACTCCCCATCCCCATGTAAAATAACATCTAATGTAGTATAATTGACCCCCAACAACAATCCCCCAGATTTACCTCTGGAAGGTACATGGTGCCAGTGGAAATCTCTGCCTGCATAGATCCCATGTAGATCATTTCTAGAAAATTGACCTCTCATAGTTTCTTGCAACCCTAAGAAGTATACTTTCATATCCATCACCATTTCTCCCAGGAACCTTTTTTTGATGTCTCCCCCAAACCCCCTCATATTCTAGAACACCCCTCTCATTTCTTTTTCCTTTTTTTCCAGATCATTCAGATTTTTTCTAATATATTTTTGTAAAATATTTTATTTATACAACGTTAATATTTTTCTAATACATTTTGGTGTACATTTTTCTAATACATGTATCGAGCAGGGAGCGGCCGAGACAATAGGGCGAGTGACTGGGCCACGGCCCGCGAGCGCTATACCGACAACTTGATGCTTTAAGCGCCAAGTAGGAGTTTCTCATTAGAAAAAGGCCGAGTAGGAGCTCTCCTATACGGGAATGAAGTTAGTTTGGGGCTGGCCCAAAACTTATGGAAGGGCACCCTGAATAAGCCTAAATATCTCTGCTTGAAATGGACTAAAAAAAATCTCTGCTTGAAATCGTATCTGTAGTTTTTTCTTTTTTTGCGGGTTATCCTATCTGTAGTTCAAGTAGAGCTTTCATCTTAGGCTGGCCTAAAACTCATGAAAAGGCACCCAAGAAAATCCTAAATACCTGTGCTCAAAATATCCTAAATAAGAATCTCAAGCTCAACCGGAGCTTCCATCAAATCTGTCATGCGGAGATGCAGTTTATCACTCTAGATGTTCACTGTTCTTAAACACCTTTTCTCCCGTTCAGAAAAGCATCACCTGCTCCAACATAATGGCTTCCCTGACCCCGCAAGAAAGATGTCACGGCACATCGCAGCGGAACTTACGCTGCACCGATCTCCATGATTAAGGTGGACACGCATGCAGATGCGGCAACACACGGGCATCGGATGGGACCAGCGGCACAGCAGCCCGGACATGAGGACAAATAGTTGTGGGCGCCGGCTTTGGCTTTGCGCGACGGAAGGGACGACAGGTATCGGTGGTCCGGGCGTCGGGCGAGGCCGCGTGGCCCCGGTGGGCACGTGAAGGTGAAGCTCGCCGGCAACAAGCGGCCGTCGCCGCGCCACGCCGCCGCTTCCAGGACGATGCGAATCAAAAGCTAACCATCTATCTACACTTGTACGGACTACGTATCCGCGCTCAGCGTGGCGGGATCCGCGAAGAATCGAAAGCTACGAGACCCATCACCCATAGTACGTCTTTGCTACATTTCCTTTTGGTTCTGTTTTTTTACTTTTGAAAGCCAAGAAATTGTTATGTGCATGCATGGTATAGCGCTCTATAGATATGGTCCACGTACCAAATAGCTAAAAGATCTACCGACTTACGGTTGCCCTAAAATTCTTCGACGTAGTAAATTCAAGTAGCATACCAAATGCATGCAGTGGATGCTTGAAGCGTGGCAAATCTACTACTACTACTAGCATATATCTTCGCCTCTCTTTGTCGATATCTCATCTTTTGCTTCACGAGGCATTTGGCTCTACTCCAAGTGGCCTGTGGAAGAGAGGAGTAGACGTGTCGTCCCAGCAGTGGGGAACCCAAAATTCCTCCGTCATTTTCGACCCAAGAATTTTAGTACACAACAGGGGCGGATCGTTCTTCCATTTATAACTCCCGGCGGCCCATCCAAATCACGTAACTTTCTCACGTGTCACGGCGACGCCAGCAAGGCAGCAAGCACCACCAGGGACAATATGCATGGCGCCCTCAAGCATGCATCCATCGCCGTCGTACGGAATGGCTCGCTCGCGCCGGTCGTTCCGGCCACGTACCTCCACCGCCCGCCCTGGGTTTCGCGGCAGCGGATGCGTTAGTGGTATTATTGAGAGCAGTAATTTTCTTACAGTAATTTGATTGAGCTAGATCTCATAAACAGGAGGTTTACATGGTCAATGATCATGAAAATACCGTATATGAGAAGCTTGGTAGCATTCTTGTGAAGCCTGAGTGAGATTTACATTATCCTATGTTCACAATTAAATACTTGGAGTGAGATCTATCTGACCATACTTCCATTCTAGTGGCTTCTGGTCTGGTTTTAATTACACACCATCCTTTCAAATTTGAGACGTGTTGGTTCGAAAGAGAGGATTTGAAGTGAGTTGTTTAGTATGTATGGAATCTTCCTTAAAAAGGACATGACCATCTAGATGAGTGGCAGTGGAGGATGAGGACTTTGAGAAGGAAGCTAAAGGGATGGAATATTGTTTTTGTAGCGAATAAAATAGAAAAAGGATAACCTACTTAGAGGGTCTGATCTTCTTTCTGGCTTTTGACCGCGCCATAGGGGGGCGGATCCGGGACGGAGGCACATCAGCTTCGGTGGTGTTGGCTCCCGTGCTCCTCAGCAGCAGTCAAACCGTCTCCCGGGCCAGCCATGGCTAGGTCGACCATGACATCAGCTATGTGTACGGTGATCACTTCGGCCTGTGGTGGCGGCCTTGCTACGATTGCAATCACCATCAGGAGATCTTTACGAGAGTTTCATCTCTGCAGATCCGGTGGTTGACCTCGGCGGGGAGATGCAAACTATGGACGAAGTCTTGATGCAGAGGGATGGTTGTGCAACAGCGATGGTCACATCACATGTAGCTGTTGGGATCACGGAAAAGTGGTGGCGACAACACATAAATGACTTACGATGGTGATGCTACTTGAGCTTCCGGGGTCGAGCTCCAGGGTGTGAAAGCCTAGGTCTAACCCCAAGTTGTGTATACCTGGCAGTGGTGATGTTTTTACGTTGTTACCTTATTGAAGGCATTGTTCAGAATGCTTGGACTGGTTCTTCAAGGTGAAAACCTAGATTCTAGCATTGGATGGTTGGATCCATTGGATGGTTGGATCCGATGACGGCGAAAATTGAGTGTCGGTCCCTTCCTGAGGGCGTTGTTGTGTTGAAGAACTTCGTCGCCCGCGTGGTGTCATGAGATGATCGGTGCAGATATGGTCATTGTTATAGTTTGCCGATTGCGGATCTCATCGCTTTGGGACATTTTTCTTTCTTTTTTGTTTCCTCACCCTACGCATGGCTTTGGTCTTATATGACTTTGCTATTTGCCGGCGTGTTTTTGTGTGGGTGCGTTGGTGTTAGTTGTGTGCAACCTAGTTATGCAGAGGTCGGGTGTGTGCTCATTGTGTCTGTATCTTCTTGATGCTTCATTTCGAGTCAATAAAAATCTATCCTTTATAAAAAAACTAGAGGGCCAGCTTTGTGGTGTTTCGCAAAGTACCCATCAACGGTATTGTAAGTATGTGGCCTTCGGTTACAAGATGGACACATGGCTAAGATTCTACCCAAGTTTGGTCCCTTGTGATTCAAGTAATAACACCAATCTACATGGAATTATTAAAAAAGAGCAACATATCGTCAAGAATAATCAGGGGTCCAGCTACTTCGATATGAGGTCGCTTGGCCTCCATCTTCGGGATCTCGCATATTTATAGTCGGCCTTAGTCGATTCGCCTACCCTCCGTCTTGATCTTCTTGCCTTGGATGGCTCAGGCTCCTCTCCATATTGTAGTTGAAAACCTTTCCTTTTGGGGGTCGGGGGAGGGGGGCGTTCTCGTTTAGGGGAGCGACACAGTTGGCTACAAATCCCTCATGGGCTTCGGGTATTAGACCCGATGACCCGCTAGGGTGTGTGGCCGGCACATCATGGGGCCAAACCCGTCATCCGGCCGACAAGCTTAATGCCTTGGACTTTTATGTGGTTTGGATGCTCATGAAATCCAATAGAGGAATCTCTACAGGATGAGCTTAAAAAACATGAAATAGGATGGCACTAAAGGAAGAAAAGAACTAAGGAAAAAGACCTTAAGCCAGGATAGCAACTCTAGATATTTCGTGAGTAAGGCCAGTGGGTGGATGATAGAAATTCAATTATGTCTCTTAGGGATGGGAATAACTGAGTTTGAAGGGCAAGAGGCCCTGACGCAACATATACCTGGATACTGATACGTCTCCAACATATCTATAATTTTTTATTGTTCCATGCTATTATATTATCAATATTGGATGTTTTATATGCATTTATATGCTATTTTATATGACTTTTGGACTAACCTATTAACCTAGAGCCTAGTGCCAGTTTTTGTTTTTTCCTTATTTTTGAGTTTTGCAGAAAGGAAATACCGGACAGAGTCCAATTGACCTGAAAATTTATGGTGATTTTTTATGGACCAGAAGAAGCCCCCGAAGTAAAAGAGTTGGGCCAGAAGAGCCACAAGGCCTCCACAAGGATGGAGGGTGCCCCACCCCCTAGGGCGCGCCCTCCGACCTTGTGGGCTCCTCGTGGACCCCCCTGACTTGTTCTCGAGCCAAAAATTTCTATAAATATAGAAACCCTCAGAAATAAACCTAGATCAGGAGTTCCGCCGCCGCAAGCCTCTATAGCCAAACAACCAATCGGGACCCTGTTCCGGCACCCCGTCGGAGGGGCAAACCATCACCGATGGCCATCTTCATCATCCAGGCGCTCTCCATGACGAGGAGGGAGTAGTTCACCCTCGGGACTGAGGGTATGTACCAGTATCTATGTGTTTGATCTCTCTCTCTCTCCCTCTCTCTCTCTCTCGTCTTCTTGATTTGGCACGATCTTGATGTACCATGAGCTTTGCTATTATAGTTGGATCTTATGATGTTTCTCCCCCTCTACCTTCTTGTAATGGATTGAGTTTCCCCTTTGAAGTTATCTTACCGGATTGAGTCTTTAAGGATTTGAGAACACTTGATGCATGTCTTGCATGTGCTTATCTGTGGTGACAATGGGATATTCACGTGATCCACTTGATGTATGTTTTGGTGATCAACTTGTGGGTTCCGTGACCTTGTGAACTTATGCATAGGGGTTGGCACACGTTTTTATCTTGACTCTCCGGTAGAAACTTGGGGGCACTCTTTGAAGTTATTTGTGTTGGTTTGAATAGATGGATCTGAGATTGTGTGATGCATATCGTATAATCAAACCCGTGGATACTTGCTGTGACATTGGAGTATCTAGGTGACATTAGGGTTTTGGTTGATGTGTGTCTTAAGGTGTTATTTTAGTACGAACTCTAGGGCTGTTTGTGACACTTATAGGAATAGCCCAATAGATCGATCAGAAAGAATAACTTTGAGATGGTTTCGTACCCTACAATAATCTCTTCGTTTGTTCTCCGCTATTAGTGACTTTGGAGTGACTCTTTGTTGCACATTGAGGGATTGTTATATGATCTAATTATGTTATCATTGTTGAGAGAACTTGCACTAGTGAAAGTATGAACCCTAGGCCTTGTATCCAAGCATTGCAATACCATTTTCGCTCATTTTTGTTACTAGTTACCTTGCTGTTTTTATATTTTCAGATTACAAAAACCTATATCTACCATCCATATTGCACTTGTATCACCATCTCTTCGACGAACTAGAGCACCAATACAATTTACTATTGTATTGGGTGTGTTGGGGACATAAGAGACTCTTTGTTATTTGGTTGCAGGGTTGTTTGAGAGAGACCATCTTCATCCTACGCCTCCCACGGATTGATAAATTTTAGGTCATCCACTTGAGAAAAATTTGCTACTGTCCTACAAAACTCTGCGCTTGGAGGCCCAACAAGAGTCTACAAGAAGAATGTTGCGTAGTGGACATCATATACTATGAATAGTTATTTGATGCATCATTTGGTTGCTCTATTTCAACTAATTTCCCTTTTTCTCAGACTATAGACCCTAAGATAAATTAAATATTCTTGGCTGAGTACTCCTTGGAGGATATAGAAAAGCTTGTCTTCTCCATGGATCATAACAAGGGTCCTGCTTGTGATGTATCTCGATTGAGTTTTATCAACAGTTTGATTTATTTTTAAATATTTGCTCCAAGGTTTGTTTGTTGATTTCTATGCTAGAAAACCCGAGGTACACAAATTGAATTATGGAGTAATTTCCTTGATTCCTAATGTCTCAAGAGCCTAAAAATGTCAACAGTTCAAACATATGCCCATTGAATGCTAATTTTAAGGGCAACCCTAGCTGGATCGCCATATCAGCCTCCACAACGCATATGGAGCGCACTCCAAAATAATATGGAGGTTTCCAAAGCGATGCACAAAGTTAGAGTCACCATATTGGCAATCTCCATACCGCAAGACCCTCTTGTCGGTGGGGCATTTTCCCCAATATTCCTTCCATCCTCACGATGTGTTGGTGGACCACGTAAGGTTTCCTTCTCGCGAACGGTTTTGCTGGATGGAGTGCGCTCCAAAAGTTGTCCATGAGATGCCAAATGCGGAGGCTGGGATGCCAGGTATGGAGGGTTCTCCATAATGCATGATGATAGCAACCCATATGGCAACTCTGCTAGAGTGCCTTTTTGCCCCTAGCCTCCATATTGGATATTATTATGGACTTCTGGAGCATATGGCATCTTTGCTAGATTTTTTCTATGTTGCTAATCAAAGGAACTAATAATATGACGAGTTTGTGTGCGAATAAGACTATTGACCACTCCCATACTGCCTTTATGAAAGGTAGAAACATCATGGAAGGAATTCTTGGTGTTACATGAAATCCTACGTGATGTGCGTAAGTAAAAAATATGGGAGTGTTGTTTAAAATTAATTTTGAGGAAACATATGATAACATCAATTTTTTTCTTTACAAAATCATGGGGCTTACATGTTTTTCCGACCCTATTGTGGACACGAGTCCTGAGTGTTATGGTTAATGTGGAAGTTTATGGCATGGTCAATAATGAGCAAGGTCCCCATTTCACCACCTTCATAGGTGTGACACAAAGGGGACCCACCATGCCATATTTTGTTTTGAATTGTTATTGATGCACTTGCTTTCCTCATTCACCAAGCCCTAAAGAACAACAATGGTGATGGGGATAACATGTCATCTCTAGGAAAATACCATTAAGTATGGAATCTACAAAATCTGTACGATCAAGTTCATTTAGAGGACTTCCCTGATTTGAGGTAACCGTCGCTAGAGTAAACTAGCATGTAAACTTTTCGTAAAACTCATATGTAGGAATGGCACTGCTCAATATAAAGATGACACACTCTTATTCCTGAAGGATGAAGAAGAAAATGCTAGAAACTTACAATTCATCTTGAAGATTTTTGAACAATTGCGTAGATTAAAAATTACTTTTCACAAAAGTGATTATTTCTTTTTTGGGCATTTGATGCAAAATCAGAGTCACTGAAGATATTTTTACTTGTCAAACTGGGTCATAGCCAATCAAGTATTTAGGCATCCCAATTGACTCTACCAGGATCCTCAACAAGGACTAAATACCTATTGAGGATATGATCGAAATGGAGTTGGAATGTTGACAAGAGTGTTAGGATCGAGT
>NC_041380.1:77885005-77896700 GCF_002162155.2 Triticum dicoccoides
CTTATGAAAAGTTCTAGATCAAATTCAAATTTATAAGGTTGATAATTTTAGAGCAACAATGTCTTGTCGTTTATTCCTCTGTCTTGCACTGGTGCACACCATCTCCATCTCTGCAAGACTTGTCCACTAGTTGCACCGGGACAACTGTCTCACGATCATCCACCTTGGAAAACTTGCAGGAGTGAGGGCGAAAAAGGTTTTAGGGAGTGTACGCGTGAGTGCTCGCTACTACTCGACGTTGAACGTACAACCACTTCCTCGATGACCTCTACATCAAGCCACTGTGTGGACGAGCAAAAACACCAACAACAATGCGGGTGCTCCTGCCGTCGATTATGATTTTTAGCAATTGTTGTTATGATCATTATCAATAATGTTCTTGGCATGTATAGATTTGTATGATTCTACATTGAACAATGCATCTCTACAAACCATAGTTTTCCGGTATAATCAAAATGGCTTGATTTATGTTCATCATGTAATTATCTTGTCTATTTCCAGATTAAACAAAAAAAAGTTAAAAAAATTCTACCTTCAACATTGCAAGTTTGTTGTTGTATTGTCAATGAAGAAGACCAGGAGCACCAAAAATTAAGCTAGAGAACTCCTGACAATAATATCAGTTAACACATCATCGCCACCACCATCGCCAAGAAGGACCGAAGCACATGTTTACAATTCGGTGGATCTGAAACCAATGATATGTGGGATCAAATATAACATGCCCTGTTGTGTCAACTACGACAGACACACCAACACGAAGATAAAGTCGTGAGAAATTTATTGTGACACAATGACACCGAGAAGACAGGGTCAAAGATACACCAATGTATCAAATTGTACTTAATGTGGATACATGGTCTCTACTTATCCCCCGCCCCACACACCTTGGTGACTGAGAGGTGGTCGGAGAAGAGAGGAACCAACCGAACATGACCGGGAAATTGAGGCTACCTCCTCCAATGGCTAGGTTAGAACTAGGTGAAAGTTTGTTACTAGGATTGCTACGTGTTATCAAATACTCGAAGTGGGAGCCCTTGAATCTTTGTGGATTTCCACCATATGAATCTTTGGATGGTTTGGTGTTAAAAATAAACCTAAATGTTAAGCACCTCACGTCATCTAGAGGGTTTTTTCTGAGCGGACGCGTTGTGACATGTTCAATTTTCATGTACGAGTCTCAAAGCAAAACACATGGCAATCACTGTTCGCTCCCACACAAACCTCTAAGCGAACTATGAGCCGACGACACTAAATGGTTCGCTCAGGATGGTGATCCGAGGGAACACATTTGGCATGGAAAATTTCTGTTTTGAGAGCATTTCAATTTTCACTAGTTCCCTTTGATGTAGCTGTTGGGGAACGTAGTAATTTCAAAAATTTCCTACGCACATGCAAGATCATGGTGATGCATAGCAATGAGAGGGGAGAGTGTTTTCCACGTACCCTCGTAGACCATAAGCGGAAGCGTTAGCACAACGCGGTTGATGTAGTCGTACGTCTTCACGATCCGACCGATCAAGTACCGAACGTACGGCACCTCCGAGTTCAGCACACGTTCAGCCCGATGACGTCCCTCGAACTCCGATCCAGCCGAGTGTTGAGGGAGAGTTTCGTCAGCACGACGGCATGATGACGATGTTGATGTTCTACCAACGTAGGGCTTCGCCTAAGCACCGCTACAGTATTATCGAGTTGGACTATGGTGGAGGGGGGCACCGCACACGGCTAAGGGACGATCAACTTGATCAATTTGTGTGTCTAGAGGTGCCCCCCTGCCCCTGTATATAAAGGAGGAAGGGGAGAGGTGGCCGGCCTAGGAGGAGGGCGCGCCAAGGGGGGAGTCCTACTCCCACCGGGAGTAGGACTCCTCCTTCCCTTGTTGGAGTAGGAGAGAAGGAAAGAGGGGGAGAGGAACAAGGAAAAATGGGCTGCACCCCTTGCCCAATTCGGACCAGAGGGGGGGGGGCGCCTCCTTCCTTTTGGCCTCTCTCCTCTATTCCCGTATGGCCCAATAAGGCCCATATACTCACCGGCGAATTCCCGTAACTCTCCGGTACTCCGAAAAAATACCCGAATCACTTGGAACCTTTCCGATGTCCGAATATAGTCGTCCAATATATCGATCTTTACGTCTCGACCATTTCGAGACTCCTCGTCATGTCCCCGATCTCATCCGGGACTCAGAACTCCTTCGGTACATCAAAACTCATAAACTCATAATATAACTGTCATCGAAACCTTAAGCGTGCGGACCCTACAGGTTCGAGAACAATGTAGACATGACCGAGACACATCTCCGGTCAATAAAAAATAGTGGAACCTGGATGCTCATATTGGCTCCCACATATTCTACGAAGATCTTTATCGGTCAGACCGCATAACAACATACGTTGTTCCCTTTGTCATCGGTATGTTACTTGCCCGAGATTTGATCGTCGGTATCTCAATACCTAGTTCAATCTCGTTACCGGAAAGTCTCTTTACTCGTTCCGTAATACATCATCCCGCAACCAACTCATAATCACCCAGAGAGGGCCCAGAGATACCTCTCCGACAGTCGGAGTGACAAATCCTAATCTCGAAATACGCCAACCCAACAATTACCTTCGGAGACACCTGTAGAGCACCTTTATAATCACCCAGTTATGTTGTGACATTTGGTAGCACACAAAGTGTTCCTCCGGTAAACGGGAGTTGCATAATCTCATAGTCATAGGAACATGTATAAGTTATGAAGAAAGCAATAGCAACAAACTAAACGATCAAGTGCTATGCTAACGAAATGGGTCAAGTCAATCACATCATTCTCCTAATGATGTGATCCCGTTAATCAAATGACAACTCATGTTTATGGTTAGGAAACATAACCATCTTTGATAGACGAGCTAGTCAAGTAGAGGCATACTAGTGACACTTTGTTTGTCTATGTATTCACACATGTTGTATGTTTCCGGTTAATACAATTCTAGCATGAATAATAAACATTTATCATGATATAAGGAAATAAATAATAACTTTATCATTGCCTCTAGGGCATATTTCCTTCAGTAGCATGACAATTTTCTTCTCCCAGCATGGCAAATCCCAAACAAGTTTTTTTTTAAAACCATTTTTTTCTAGGCTGGTAAGTCTCCATGTTGCATCCTGGCAAATCCCTGAAAACACATAACAAATACTTTGTTGCAACATGGCAAATTCGTGACAATCTTTCTGCTAGCATGCCATTTTTTTTCTTTACAATATGACAATTTTTTATACAACAGCATGGCAAATATATTTGTTTTAGCATGGCACTCCTAAGCATTTGTTGGAAATGATTTTTAAGCGAACACTCCCAGATTGTGGAGTTCATTTGGATGACCTCCACTACCGGAATCGCCCCCTATGCCGACGGCCCCCGTCGGCATAGGGCCGTCGGCAACATATACGTCGGCACAGCCAGGGAGGCCGTCGGCATAGAAAAGCCGTCGGCATATATGCTACGCCGACGGGGGCCGTACATCTATGCCGCCGTCAAGTTTGCCCAACGACAGGTCGCCACGTGGCACCCCTATGCCGACGGCCTAGCCGTCGGCTTAGTCAAAAACTACGCCGACGGCGAGGCCGTCGGCATAGTTTGCCACATGGCGACCAGGCATACTCCTTCATACAGAGCTCCCAGTAGCTGACACGTGGGACCTATGCCGACAGCCTAGCCGTCGGCTTAGTTAAAAAACTATGCCGACGGCTAGGCCGTCAGCATAGGTGCCACGTGTCAGCTACTGGGAGCTCACGCCAGCCCTATGCCGACAGCCTAGCCGTCGGCTTAGTTAAAAAACTATGCCGACGGCTAGGCCGTCAGCATAGGTGCCACGTGTCAGCTACTGGGAGCTCACGCCAGCCCTATGCCGACGGCATAGCCGTCGGCATAGTTTGCTTTTTCTTTTTTTTTTCTTTTTTCTGTTTGTTTTCAAATCAATTCAGTTCAAAGAACATCACATATCAGCAGATATATATGATGTAATAGACATATAGGACACAACGAACATAAGCATAAGCATCATCACAGCAATAATTGCATAAGCATCATCACACACAAGTCTCTAAATGATCATCATCACAACCAACATAAGCATAAGCATATAGAAAAGCACACAAGTCATCTCAATGATCATCACCACACACAAGTCATCTCAAGCATCATCACCAAACACAAGGCTTAAGCGCCAGGACGTCGAGCACCGCGGAGGTCGTCACCGCCAAGACCGCCGAAGCCCAGGTCGTTAGTGCTAGCGGCAGCGCTACCGCCAAGATCGCCTCCACCTCCGCGTCCGCCTCCGTGGATCGGAGTGGTCGGGCTCCGTGTCTCCAGAGTGCTACGAAGACCACCACCAACGGTAGATCCACCTGTTCCCTGGATGTTGAAAAGACATATTAACGGGATATATGACTGTGTTGAAAGGCATGACATGCTTTGGGTGAATAGATTGGGGATGAACTAACCAGCGAGGGGCCAGCGTTCTGTGCCACAAACTCCTCAAAGGTCAGCAGCACTGGTTGTGCTGGAGGGCATTGTGCTGACTGTAACTGAGGACACCTGCCGGCCGCCATTTCCTGAAAAGCCTGCTGCATCTGGCGATCCCTCTGCACTTGGTGTTCATAAAGCCTCTGATGCCACGCCATGGTCTCCTGGCGTGTGTACTCCAGGTAGGTCTATGGTATGACATGATGGAACTCATAAAACTACTAAATGCGGAAAATAAAGTGAGCAATGAAGATAAGAGGGAAAATACTTACAGATTGTTGCTCCTAAAAGAGGGACTGTGCACTGGTCACTGGCTGGCTCGTGCGCTGGCTCAGGCTCGGGTCGATCCGACGGAGCTGTGTGTAGGAGATAGTAGGAGTGATCACAGCATCGAGAACTGCCTCCCGACCGTGCTCCTTAGGCCCCATGCTCACCACCGCCCTGTCATCCAGATCCGCCACAATGGGGTTAGGTGTGTCAGGATGTAACTTCAGATATGCTTCGGAGTAGGCCTTCTTCCTCCCCGCGGTCTTCTTGCCGTAGTATTTGGGCTCGCCAGGCTTGGGGTCCTTCCGCGCATGGCGATCTCCCACGCCTGCATGTGTGAGAGCGGTCGCTTCAGTTTCTCCTCCTGCACCACCAAACAGAGGTTAGTCATACATAAGAATGTTTAATGGGGTTAGTCATACGTTAACTGCCTTGTGGAGATAGTGGTTTCGGTTTCCCTGAGCATGTACTCCCTCCGTCCCTCGGTTAGCCTTATTTTTGGTTCTCATAGCCGCCCAGGCTCCAGCCTCATCACACCAAAGATCCACCAATGCTGCCCAGGACTCATCTTTTCCATAACACCAATTTGGACACACCTACATAATAAAAGCATAATGGCATGTAGGTGTGTCCAAATTGGTGTTATGGAAGCATAAAGCATAAAGCATAATGTACCACAAGGTAATGAAAGCATAATGAAAAATCTTTTATACTTACCGCCAAGAACTCGGGCCTCTCCAAGGTAATGCTCATCCTCTGCGCTTCTTCCTTGGTCATCTTGACACCAAGAACGTCGTGGTAGTATGTGGAGATGGCCACATAGTGCACCTCGTACTGCATCTGGCGGGCCTTCTTCTTGCATTGGCGCAGCACGATCTGGTCCGCTCTAGCCCCGTGCTCCGGAAGAACTCGATAGAATTTCTACAATCATGAAAGAAACAAGAATGGAAGAAGCCATGAGTTAAATCATTCATGAAACTAGAATGGACTTGTGCTTCTGAAGAGAACTCACCCAAAAAGTAGTGATCACAGCCTTGGCATGGGTCTCATGGTCCGCGTGGCGGGCCGCTTCCCGGTGGTCCCAGCTCGTGGCCAAAACCCGACGGTCCAGCTGCCTGACTGGATCCGAACAGTACAACCCCAGCCAGTATAACTTCAGCAAGACGGTGATGAGGCCATTAGGAATACGGACCCCTTTAGAATATATCCAGTTGCTACAAAAGAATGAACTATTAGCATGTGACAAGCAAAATAAATAACAACCGGAATAAGCATGTGACAAGCAAAATAATGAAATTATTACAAAGTGGCACTTACTCTTTTCCCGTGGGCTCAATGAGCCACTTCTGCTCCTCAGTAGCAGGAACCTGCTTTGGTAGCTTTGCATTACCACGCAGCCACCCCTTGTTGTCAACCCCCTTCCCGTCACCACCATCATCCCCGCCACCATCCTCCTCCTCGCCTGCCTCCCCCTCCCCAACCTCCTCCTCCTCGCCTGCCTCCTCCTCCCCAACCTCGTCCTCCTCCTCCTCCTCCTCCTCGTCCTCCTCCTCCCTAGAGTGTACCTCACTAGAGGAGGGTTCCTCACTAGAGGAGGGCCTCGAAGACAACACCCCTAAGTCGGTGAGGGTGCGCTCTTTCTGGCCGCGACCCCCTGTAGTGGCTCTCCCCCCACCACCTCGCCCTCTAGAGGCTCCCCCGCCCACTCCTCCTCTAGGGGGCACCTCTCCCTCGACCTCCCTGTGAGGAGTCATCGTCAAGTAGCCGAGGGGGAGGATTACGTGCTCGACCACTCCGAGTAGACATGCCGATGACCTTGCATAGGAAACCCACGCTGTCGGCCTTCCCCTTGCCCATGTTCCATGAACCTGCATTGAAAAAAGAATAAGCAATTAGTAAATTAATGAAATGAAGGAAAAGGCATGATAATAAACACATTAATAAAAATGCATAAAAGGCATATTCCTAAACTATAGAAAAAAGACTTGAAACGTACATCTGCTAGAACCCATATGAATCATCACTGTTGTAACCTCTTTCTCGGTCCGTCTCATCATCACTATCAATCATATCATCTTCGTTGTCCGACGGAGGTGGAGACTCTTCCTCGTCGTCAGCGTCTTCGTTTAACTTTTCTAGCATAAGTATGCCATTTTCATTGACAATGGTCTCACCATCATTTCGTGCATCGTCGACGTTTGGATCCACATCATCATCACCCAATGGTCTAGCGTCATCGTTTCTAACCACATCATCATCATCATCATTAGGTTGCTCTTGATAGAACACTCCCTCGTATGTCATGGGGTTAATGTTGTAGTAATCATCTTCATTCGGGTCTGGTAGCTTACCATGTGGCGACACCTTGAACACAACTTCCCAACCCTTTAGATACACTTTCTGGCATGGGTAAGGTAGATAATATACTTGTGTAGCTTGGGTAGCCGCAATGAAGAGATCGGCTCCGGCATAGACGATTGATGGTTTAACTTTGACCAAACCAATGGAAGGCGTATGTTTTACCCCCTCCCACGCATCGAACCATCGGCATTTGAACACAGGCAGACTTAGGGTCTCACGCCCCTGGCGGAATTTAACCTCGTATATATTTTGTACCCTTCCGTAGTAGTCTACTGAATTTTGACCGGGGGTGTACACTCCGGTATTTATAGTTTTGGGATCGGGCTGGCTGTTTTGGTGCTCCTCTGTATGGAAGCGATACCCATTCACATCATACTTTTTACATGTCATGACGGCAGGGTCAAAACCCATGGAAACTCATCTCAATTCATCATCCATAGATATGTTCGGATCTTTTCCCTACAAGTATAATGGAAATTGTTGCGTGCATTAGTTCGGTTAACTAATAAATGTTGAACTAGGTATTTAATAGGGGAGTGTGGAAAATTACTTTCTCCATGAACCAAGCAACAATTTTTTTACATCCAGGGTTTCCATGACGGAGAAGAGTAAGTGCCTCCGCCTCAGTAGGAGGATTCACTCCCGTCCATTCCTCTTGAACGAAATCACTAAAAAAAGAAAAGCGGTGTTAGACCGGGACTGAGTGAACATGGAACATGATGATGTGGAAGACATAAAGGAATGGTGCAGTGGTACTACCTCATCCACACTTCCTCAACTTCCTTGATGTTGTGCAAGATATAGAACATGAGGTCCTCCCACTCTTATCGTGGCATGTTATAAGATTTCGAGGCCCCAGCCCTCCCACCTTGCGCGTTGAATAGATCGAGCCTGGGTTGATACTTGGGCTCTTCTATATTATATCGAGGCACCTTGTTATGCAGATGGGGAACGTGGTCTGGATAGTATGATGTCCTGAGGTCTAACACCTCCTCTAGGATAACTGCCTCAGCTATGGAAGCTTCAATCTTAGCTTTGTTTCCACATTTCTGTCGGAGATGCTTGTTCTGCCTCTCAGGGTCGTACTGCCAGCGATTCTGCACAGGCCCCCCCCAACAATACCTCGTTCGCGAGGTGCAGAATGAGATGTGTCATTGGAGTAAAGAAGCCTGGCGGAAAGATCTTCTCTAGCTTGACTATCAACTCTGGTGCCTTCTTATTCAATTTTTCAATCACCTCTTTACTTACTTCTTTAGCACAGAGCGTGCGGAAGAAATGGCTAAGCTCGGCAAGCACTCGCCAGACATGCTCGGGGACATAGCCTCGAACCATCACCGGCATTATACGCTCAATCCATACATGGTAGTCATGACTCTTCAGGCCAGTCACTTTTCCCGTTGAAAGATTGACTCCCTTACTTATATTCGATGCATAACCATCGGTGAACTTCAAAATTTGTTTCAGCCAGATAAGTACTTCTTTTTTTTCTTGCGGTTTAAGGACAAAGTCAGCATCTGGCTTGAACCAGTTTTTTTGACCGCCTGTGGGAGGCTTCATGTTCAGGCGTGGTCTATCACAAATTCTCTGTTGATCGGCTCTAGCTTTAACGTTATCCTTCGTCTTATCAGGAATGTTGAGGATCGTGTGGAAAAGGGACTCTGCCACATTCTTTTCGGTGTGCATCACATCAATATTGTAAGGAAGTTTGAGGTCCTTGAAATAGGGAAGCTGCGAGAAGGGGGTAATGTGAGTCCAGTTGTGCGTCTCACCATATCCCTCGAAGCCTTTGCCTTTGCCTTTGACTTTAGGCTTGAGAGCTTTTAGCTGAGCAAGAACACCTGCCCCCGAAAATGTTGGAATCTCGGTTACTTCATGAACAACCCGGCCTTTCGTGAAGTTCTTCTTGTCTTCCCTGTCTGGATGGTCTGGAGGGAGGAACTGTCGATGCAGGTCAAAGGCTACATACTTGTCACCCTTACACAGCTAAATCATTCACAGAGCCTGCATGCACATTGGGCATGGCATCTTCCCACTTGTACACCATCCGCAGAATAGAGCATAGCCGGGAAAGTCATGCATGCAATAGTGCAACCAAACTTTCATCAAGAAATTTCTCTGCAGATCCCGGTCGTATGTCAACCTCGGAAAGTACCAAGAATGGTGCAAAGCATCCACAAGCGGCTGCATAAACACACCCAATTGCTTCCCCGGGTATTCAGGCCCCGGAATGATGAGCGACAAGAACATGGTCTTCCGTTGCATTAGGGCACCGGGAGGAAGATTGAGCGGAATTACAAACACAGGCCAACAGCTGTATGGATTGGATGACATACCATATGGATTGAACCCATCACCTGATATGGCTATTCTGACATTCCCAGCCTCGGCTGCTTCCTCGGGGTATTCTTCATCGAACGACTTCCATGCTTCCCCTCCCGATGGATGTACAATTTTTTTGGATTGTACCTTATACCTTCCTTGTGCCACTTCATCATTTTGGCAGAATCCTTCGTGATGAAAAGGCGCTGTAGTCTTTTTATAAAATCAAGATACCGAAGAACCTTAACGGGGATGGTTAGCTGCTTTTTCTCACCATCCTCACCGACCACCTCAATGTACCGAGACAAACTGCAGTTCCTACAGTACTTGTCATCCGCATACTCGTGCCTAAACAAAAGGCAATTCTTCGGGCAAACATCTATTTTCTCATAATCCATAGAGAGTGCCTTCATGATTTTCTTTGTATCGTACATGCTTTTCGGCAGTTCATGACCCTCAGGGAGGCTGTTAGCCCATACTCCCAGGAATGCTTCGAAGCATTTCTGGCTACAGCCGTACTCAGCCTTGACTGCAATCAGTTGTGAGGTGGCATCCAGCTGAGATATTTTCGCACCCGCATAAAGAGGTTTCTTTGACAAGGCCAAGACCTCCAAGAAGGCCTTTGCGGTTGCCTCCGGCTCCTCCGGTTCATTCTCTGAAGGTGTTGCATTTGCCATTTCTGCAACAATGACATCATCTAGCATGTCCCTGACCCCGTCGTCCTCATATCCATCGATGCGTTGTCGCATCACCTCCTCTCTACCACGGTCCTGCTCGGCTATGTTTATCGGCGGCATGTCAAAGTTTGGCATATATCCGTGCGTGCGAAGGTGCTCACTCATGTCCGTCTGATTTCTATGGTGACGTCTGGCACATCTCGCACAGGGGCATTGTGGGATAATTCTCATTGGACGACGGAATATCTCCTTCAAATACACATCGGTTTTTGTGATCCACTCTGATGTTACTCGATTCCGACGGATAAAACCACTGTACATCCACTGATTATCTGCCATCCTCTGCTTTTTTGCAAGCCACACAACATAATTAAGGATTAACTTAAATTAATCACATCAAATTTTCAGTTTCTACCGCGTTTAATCCACCTACATCTCTAATAGGTAAAGATGGGTCCTAATCCCACCCGAGGATGTGTAGATTGAGTACGTTCTCCATTCTACCCCGTTCCGAGACAAAATTTCGGCAGCACCTCCCCGTTGTTCTCCAGATACACGTCTCAGCAAATAGCCGAGAGAATGTGCTTCGGAGAACAATGGGGAGGTGCCGCCAAAATCCTGTCTCGGAACGGGGTAGAACATGGAGAACATACCCAATCTACACATCCTCGGGCTGTCCATGGAAAACGCTGGACAATCTGAAAGAGCCGCGGTGATAAATATGCAATTGAATGCATATTTATCGATGCAACCCTTTCGGACGGGAGACGCCTAGGTTACACCAGTTGACTTGAGAATGAAATCTAGTGATATGAAAAAATGGAGGAGATGGACTTGTAGCTCACTCTCAGCTGTAGAGGAAGTAGTCGAACAACAGAGGGATGCTCAGGGGGACCAACGCGTCATACAACGGTCACTTCGATGAAATGCGACACCACAAAGCCTGCAAAATCCATCGCGACAAAAAATTTAGAACATCACAACTCATAGAGCATATTTAAAACATTTAAACATGCATTCATTTATTTTTGCATCATGTAGGCAAAAAAACTATAACCATCATCATCTATTCGTCACATATTCATCATCATCATCTATTCGTCATCATCATTGATTCATCTCATCGAACAAATTTTTTTGCAGGATATGCAATATATAGCATCTCATCGAACCACATATATAGCATATCATCTATCCATCTATATATCATGATGTAATATCCACTCATCTATCCATCTATATATCAACAACAATTTTATTTCTCAACTAAACCATCAACAACATTTTTATATCCATCTATCTAACTATTTATATACCTAACTAATATATCCATCTAAACCCTAAACTAACTAACTAATCTATCCAGTGGCAGCAGCAAGCAGCAACCAGCGGCAGTGGCAGCAAGCAGCAAGCAGTAGCGCAAGCAGCAAGCATCAAGCAGCAAGCGGGGGCCTCACCGGCGAGGCAGAGGCGGGGCGGGGCGGCGATGGGGTGGAGAAGGGCGACGACGGGTGGGGCAGTGGCGTCGGGGATGGGGCGGCCGAGGATGGGGATGGGTCGGCCT
>NC_041380.1:77897260-77898257 GCF_002162155.2 Triticum dicoccoides
GACGGGGCGGCGCCGGAGTTGGGGGAGGGGATGGGGTGGCGGCGCGGCGAGGCTTGGGTGGAGGGGGCGGACGGAGGCATCGAGGGTGGGCGGCGCGGGTGGGGGTCGGGGTCGGGTGGCGCGGCGTGGGTCGGGGTCGGGGAGGCGGAGTGGTCGAGGAGGAGGCAGAGAGAATGAGTGGCCACGGGTGGCCGATGCGGATAAGGTGAGGATATGCCGACGGCTTAGCCGTCGGCATAGCTCTGTATTCCACGTGTACGCCTATGCCGATGGCCAAGCCGTCGGCATAGGTATATTCTTTTTCTTTCATTATTTTAAGGTGCATTTTTCCTAACACATAAATATTACACATGTTTATTGGTTCTCAAAAAAAATTGATTGCATTCTGCCCGTCGGAATAGATAGTTTTTGGCCCAACGTGGACGTTCCCCCCTTCGTGACACGGTGGCAGCGACGACCGTGAGGGGTGCACACCCCGGAGCTGCGTGTCGGGTGCCTACGCGTACCATCACACTTCCACAAGCATAGGAGGGCCCACCACAACACCTGGCGGCATTGCTACCCCCCTCCGGTACCCCTTCCCGTCTAACCCTCACGGACGGCGCCGCCGCCGGCACCTAGAGGGGGGAAACGGACGCGTCGGGTCTACACGGAGGGGATCTTGCCGTGGGTCTGGCCCGGATGTTGCTCCAAAGTGTTCCTATGGGCTGACCTAACACAACCGGATGGATACGTCCACTGCTCAAAGCCCGTCCGTGCAAAGTCAAAGGGGCAAATCCCGTGGTTAAACGCTACAGGGTTAGGCGGGACAGGGGCCCTGGGGGTAGCAATGCCGCCCGAGCGTCGCACCGGGACCTCATACATGAGTGATGTTGTGGTGGCATGTTCGAAGAGGCGGCACGCGTCTCCGGGGTGTGCCCCCCTCACGGACGGCACCGCTGCCGGCACCTGGAGGGGGGAAACGGACACGTCAGGTCTACACGGAGGGGATCTTGCT
>NC_041380.1:77900587-77901490 GCF_002162155.2 Triticum dicoccoides
CTGTGGCTTTGGCCCCGATGTTGTTCCAAAGTATTCCTATGGGCTGACCTAACACAACCGGGTGGAGAGGTCCACTGGCCAAAGCTCGTCCGTGCAAAGTCAAAGGGCTAGATCCCGTGGTCAAACACTACAGGTTTAGGCGGGACACGGGCCCTGGGGGGTAGCAATGCCACTGGAGCGTCGCACCGGGACCTCATACATGAGGGATGGTCTGGTGGCATGTTCGAAGAGGCGGCACGCGTCTCCGGGGTGTGCCCCCCTCATGGACGGCGCCGCCGCCGGCACCTGGATGGGGGGAAACGAACACGTCAGGTCTACACGGAGGGTATCTTGCTGTGGCTTTGGCCCGGATGTTGTTCCAAAGTGTTCCTATGGGCTGACCTAACACAACCGGGTGGAGAGGTCCACTGGTCAAAGCTCGTCCGTACAAAGTCAAAGGGCTATATCCCATGGTCAAACGCTACAGGTTTAGGCAGGACGGGGGCCGTGGGTGGTAGCAATGGCACCGAAGCGTCGCATCAGGAGCTCAACCGTGAGGGGGGCACTCCCCGGAGCCGCGTGTCGGGTGCCTGCGCCTGCCACCATGCTTCCACAACCATAGGAGGGCCCACCGCAACGCCTGGCGGCATTGCTACCCCCAAGGTACCCTGTCCCGTCTAACCGTGACACATACGACCGCTGGGTCTAGTCCTTTGACTTTCGCCGGAGGGGGTTTGACCGGTGGACCTTTTCACCTGGTTGTCATAGCCCAGCCCATAGCTAGACCCCCCAACACCGTCTCGGCCCAACCCACCCCAAGATTCCCTCCGCGTCGGCCCGACGTGGCCGTTTCCCCCCTCCGTGACACGATGGCAGCGACGCCCGTGAGGAGGGCACACCCCGAAGCCGCGTGTCGGGTGCCTG
>NC_041380.1:77902089-77909172 GCF_002162155.2 Triticum dicoccoides
GGCGGCAGCGACGCCCGTGAGGGGAGGGGCACACCTTGGAGCCGCGTGCCGGGTGCCTGCGCCTGCCACCACGCTTCCACAACCGTAGGAGGGCCCACCGCAACACCTGGCGGCATTGCTACCCCCCAGGTACCCCATCCCGTCTCCCCTCTCCGTAACACGACGGAAGCGACGCCCGTGAGGGGGCAATCGATATATATATATATATATATATATATATATATATATATATATATATATATATATATATAATCCAGATATGTTTTCTGTACATAAGACACATTTAAGTTAATCTAATTATTTTGGAAAAAAAATAAAAAGGAAAAAGAGAAAATAAATAAAATATGAAAAAATATTAGAAATCTATGCCTATAGCTATGCCGTCGGCATAGCTACAGCCACAGAAGGGTAGAGCCATGGATCAATGACGTGGCATATGGCGCGGATCGATGACGTGGCACCGTCCATGGGCCAAGCCTATGCCGACGGCAAGGCTGTCGGCATAGATATGCCACCCCATGGATCGGTGAGCGTTTCGGATCGTTGACGTGGCAGATCACGCGGATCGATGACGTGGCAGATATGCCGATGGCCACCGTTAGGCCCCGTCGGCGTAGACTTCACGCCGTCAAAGGATGTCGCCGCCCAGGCAGTCGGGCCCACAGATATGCCGAAGACAGCCTCTATGCCGCCGGCCGCCGTAGGCATATTTATTGGGATGCCGACGGCCCATCTGTGCCGACGGCCCCCGTCGGCATAGGTGGGTGTATGCCGACGGCCTGACCTGGGCCGTCGGGATAGGTCCGTCGATGCGGACGGGGACCGTCGGCATAGATTTGGCCGTCGGCAATTGGGTAAATTCTGGTAGTGCTCCCGTAGGAAAAGATAATTTGCTCGGGTGACCTTCATAAGAAAACGCCAGCGTAATATTAAGGTCAAGAAAAGAAGGAAAGTCGAAGGATGACAATCTGGGTACTCTCGTACTAAGAAAACTTTTGTACTACTTACTAATAACAATTCCCGTGTTTATTTGCCCTATGTGATTTTGTTGCTCTCATGTTTGTGCATCAAGAGAATGAACACGGCCTAGTTACGTCTCTCTATCTAAACTTGACATGATTGACCTGAGCTCGATGGCCGCAAGTACCCGTGTGTATTTGCGTCAGGTGACTAAGCATATATTTGCGGAGTGATCTCAAAACAATGTTGAAAAGGTGAGGATAAGGTTTTCCATGTAGCTCGACCTCAACCACAGCTTTCTGATATCTGCGGCAGGAGAACCCGAACAGAATTAACCGTCAACTATACGTCCAGGAAAAATAAAGGGAAACACTTAGTGCCTCCCATAAACGTACACTATATATAGATGCCTATTTTTGCTCTCCCTTTGACCTTCTCTCCAGCCAGAACTAATCAAACGCAGTATCGTCCATACATGCAGCTAATCCTGCTCTTAACCACTCGTATCCAAACCGTACCGGCCTATAAATCAAGCCATTTCCCTTGCATTTCATCATCAAGCGCAATAAGATCAAAGCAATAAGCTCCATCTCGCAGCAAAGTGAAGAATAAGCCATCTGGATCCAAGCTCAACTACCAATCTACGATGGAGATGAAGAAGATCGCCTTCGCCGCCCTCATGGTCGCTGCCTCGGCCACCGCCGTCGTGGCCTCCGAAGCAGCACCCGCCAGCGACGCCAACACCGTGGCAGCCGCCCCCGCCGCCGCCCTCGCCGCCGGCGTCTCCTTCATCGCATATTTCCTCTACTGATGGGGAGAAGGCATGAGGGAGATCGATATTAGCATCACCTCAGTTGCACCCGCGCATGCGTACATGCGAACAATGCGGTGTTGGCTTTTCCTCTAATTTCATTTCATTTGTAATCCGATTATGTGAACTGGTGATGATACGAGTTATTTAAATATATATATAATTTCCATTCGGTCATATACATGAACCAGTGCATTTCTTTATATTTATCTCGTTTATTTGAATATATAATTACGAGGACAACACAAGATCGACACGCCCACACACATGCCATGAGGGTGGTTTTCACACCATGGCATTACCGCACCCAACTCGTCCTATCATAAAAAAAAATCAAAACTAACCCAGAAATAAAAATCAGATCTATGACGAAGATCTCTCTAATAAATCATACGTACACCCACCATTTCAGCGAATAAATACTGTAGAACAATTGTTCTACGGCCAGTGCTTCAAAAAAAAAAACCATTTCAGCGAATAAAGCATGCACACGTTTGTACATTTAAATTTGACCATTTATGTAAGCAACAAAGTGTGAGTTATGTGCCATAAAAGTTATATTTGTTGGATTCATATTCAAATAAGGTTTTAATGGCATAACTTTTAAGTCATATAACTTGTATATTATTGGTCTAATTGATGTCAAAGTTGAATCTCAAGATCCGCACGTGCCTTATTCATTGAAATGAAGCTAGCATACGTCATAAATCATGGGGCATACTCTGCTTCCCAAGATGTAAGCCTCATTAGTTTTGTCCTAATTCTTTTAGTTTGACCAAGTCTATAAAAAGTGTCGATGTCTAATATCAAATAAATAGACTATGAATACATGTTTCATGATGTACCTATTGTATTGATATTGATATCTATAAATTTGGTCAAACTTAAGAAAATATGAATTAGAACAAAACAAATACTCACTTGATTTATATTTTCTGGAGAAGATGAGTTTAGGCTCTAAGGCGAACATGTGTGGGTATCATACATCAGTGTTCAGTTCGTAGATTGAATCCGGATGGACAACTACCCAAGATATGTTTTACCAACACAAAATATGGTCAAACTTAAGAAGATATGACTTAGAACAATACAAATATGACTTATATTTTTGGGAGGAAGAAGAGTTTAATCCCCAAGGAGAACATGTGCAAGATATGTATGCAAGATAGGGTTCCACATCAGTGTTCCAATCGTAGATTGAACATGGATGGACAACCTATGCAAGATATGTATTACCAATACCACACATGGCCAAACATAAGAACATATGTCGTAGAGCAATGAAATATGACTTATATTTTGGGAAGTAAATGAAGATTTGAGCCCCTAATGCGAACACATGTGGGTGTCGTACTTCAGTATTCAATTCACAGATTGAACATGAATGAACAACCTACACAAGGTATGTCTTACAAATACCAATGGGTCCACGCACTAAATTTCTTATTTTGAGTAATCTTGATTTGAGTTGGCGATGGATAGTCATACTACTGTCTCCATGAGTCATGTATATCGTATACAGGTTGCATTGATCTACTTGGCACACCCCTGGGTTCCCTGAGGAGTCTTGACAAGTACTTGGCAAGAGACCGTGAGTCCCACTCATGTATGGTTTGAAGTCCTACTCGGAGAAAACGAAGTCTCCAATACTCCGACTATACAAATAATGCCAACATCATGCGAGAGGATCCAAGTTTTACACACGTCGTAACCAGAAAACAGAAGCCAGACAGATATATCGCATCTTGCCCTGATTGTCTATCGATCATAAGTTGTCAAGTTATCTATTTCAAGCTCTTTCACATATAAGCATGATCATCTATCGATCATAAGGCGTTTATGTTAGGGGCCCAAAACTCAGTAAAAGTCATGTCAAGAGACCCCTGGTGATCTGAGATGTCGTTTCACTACACAAACAAAAAAAAAATCATGCGTGACTAACATAATGCTACGGGGCACCGATGAAATTATTCTCGACGGGACTACTTCACATGTTCAATTGATTTGCCCCTCAATTTTATGTCATGGTGTTCTATTTAGAGTATTTCCTACCAGATGTTCAACCTAATTCAATGACGCACATATGGAAAACTAAGGAAAGAATGAGGACATCATTGGAGAGGTGGGGATCACTTTTGTTTTTATGGCATGGGAATCACCATTTAGTTGCAGAGCCGTGGATCTTTCTTGTAATGAGAAGAATGTCATCATTAGAGCGAGCACTTTGACTCAACCTGTGGTTGGATGGTTAGAGGGACAATGATATCCCCAGCCCATCAGGGTTGAAGTCCCGGTGCTCGCATTATTCTTGAATTTATTTCAGAAATTTTTGGCCATGCGCTCTCAGTGGGAGGAGACGTTCCCGCTGTCGATGAGGAACCTATGGTGACTTCGTAAATCTCAAGATGATATGTCGACTTAGTCTCTCAAAGGTGCTGATAGGGGTAAGGCGTGTGTGCGGGTTCATAGAGGTGAGTGTATGCGCGTATGTATGAGCGTTTGTGTCTGTACTGTGTTAAAAAAATAGCTTCTTTATCTAGAATGCATTTTCAAAACCTATGCATTTATGTATGGACACGTTTCATGAAATTTAGTAAAAAAAATCATATCCCGTGTTTACAGAAAAGTAAGGTTTTGTACGGAAAAGCAGTCATTCTATCGATTTAGGACAAGGGAAAACAGAAATATATGTTATTTACGTGAGAAATGAAAAAGTCATCAACTTCTCGACAATCTCCTCCTTGGGGTAAGAAGGCAGCCTCCAAAATGGTATGGAATGAGTCTTGAAAAAACACTTCCTTTGTTGAAGATTGCCTATCATATTAGGTCCATTAGGACAAGCTTTTGGCCAAGTACACTAACACTGTTAACATGCAGCTTTGGTGGTACAAAACTGTAACCACAATTAAGTAATATGGAATGCAAATTTAATGTTACCAAGTTTATATCACATAATATATAGGGTAAAGACTTATCCTAATGATAAGCTGCTATGATGAATTTCCTCCCCACTCCTGTGTACCAATCGAGGACAGTGACCCAGACTATTGAAGAAATAGGGCAATCTCGTGAGAGGTGTTCAAAATGTGTCAAACAAAACAAACACACAAACGTGAGAATATAGAGAGCTTCCATGGCTTAAATGCTACTCCCTTCGTAAACTAATAAAAAAGTGTTTAGATCACTATTAGTTTGTTTTTAGAAAAGAAGGATGATCCCCGGCCTCTGCATCTGGACGATGCATACAACCACTTTATTAATTATTCTCACAAGACCTTACAAAGTAATACCACAGTAAGACTAAAGCCGCCATCTAAGCAACAAACTGTCGCTACACCTATCCAGTTGATGAAGGACGCAGATAGTCTGAGCCTAATACCAAACAGACATCACAGCCAAACCTAATATCTAAGACCTGAGGACCCATCCAGGACGCCTGCCGGGCATGGGTCTCGCCGGTCCGGCGTGCTCTCAGAGGCCGCCGCCGCCAACTGCCACCGCTCCATCTTCAGAACTGTACTGGTGCATCAACCTACTCCGTTTAGCTATCATCGACGCCACCACGGCGCCCAACGACACCTCCTTCCTGCGCGCAAACAGCTGTGCACGTCGCGGTCGCCACTGATACACCTCAGCACCATGCTGCCAAGTATCACCAACCGGCATAGCTTGAAGTCTTTGGAAGATCTGTCGTGCGTAGCACCTGCTGACCAGGCATGACAAAGCGTAGCACCTGTCGGTCAGGCATGACTTAACATCTCCACCGAAACTCCGTGCAAGACGAAGCCGCTCCACCTCCTGCCTCTGACTTCCAGCGCTGCTCCACAAACGATGCTCCCAAGAGAGAAACGACACCGCAGTGCCGCCATCTTTCAATCTGGAACACTAGATCCTAGGGTTTCCCCAAGAGCAGCACGAGTGGCTGGACAGTAGTTACACGACGATGCCTCCATCAAGGTAACAACGTAGAACGCCGCCATCGCCTACCAACGGCTCGATTTTTCACCGGCAATCATGTCTCCCCAACTCGCAGCCGGGACTAGATGATGGATCTCGAGATCCGATCACCAAGCCTCTGGCTGGCCATCTCTGACGACGAAGATGACCACTACCATTGGCCAGCGAGACGACGCGAGGTGAAGTAGGGCGCTGCCAGCGTGCGTCCTGACGCGAGATGAAGTAGATCACTATTAGTGATCTAAATACTCTTATATTAGTTTATGGAGGGAGTACCATGCTCCCATCTGGTAAAACTGAAATGTATAGTATGTTTTAATAAAATTCTGATAATTTTTTTGAATGTGTGCAGAATATTTTTCTTTAATGCCTACAATTCGTAATCGCACGCACTCGCGGCTGAGCCGTCAAAATCACGTGCGCAGCTCCCGCACGTACTACATTCCACGGCGACGTCAACATGCATGCACAGGAGAGAGATCGAGTGCATGGCGCTCCGCCGCGAGCTCGCTATCCATCCCACCTGGGCCGGAACAACCTCCCACGCCGTACGCGGGAGACGTGCGCCCCGCTCGCTCACACGCCGGGGGAAAGAGAAATTCCTGGCCGTACACGCCGGCCTAACCTCCGACGTTCGCGCGCGTCGCCGTTGGCCGGCGTCGATCGGGTGTCGAATGCTAATTCGCCGGCCAGGACGACGTGGACCTGTCACCTTGGCGCCCACATGGTGGCACGTGGAGTCGCACGTGCCAGGCCCCACTGCATGGCCCGCTGAATATTTCCCTCAGATCGACGGTGGAGACCTTGCCGCATGGACAACTCCTTTTCTTCTTTTTTTTGCGCACAACGTGCGTGTAGTTCATCTCTGATCTCGTGTATGGTCTGCGTTGCCCTATATCTGGATCTCAACGCCCATAGGACAGTGTGATGTGCCGGTCGCTGGCTATTGGCCGGCTGGATATCATGCGCGTACTGCTACAGTACCGGCACCCTCAGAGCAATTTCAATGGACGACCCATTTCGTCCGCTCGTCGATCGAATCGAACGCGCATTCGCCTTCTATCCACGGGCGATTTATTTTCGGCTCATTTTTAAGTCGGATTTACGTCGGCGTGGACACGAGGCGGACGCGCCCGCGCTTGCCTTGTTCTTCCCAGGGCACGCTGGTTGGTGGCACATTGGCATCTTCCCATCCAACAGCAATCCTCGCCCGCCTTCTTCGTCGCCGATGTCACCGTCCATTTTTGCCGGCGACTCTACCAGCTGCCGGCGTCTCCACATCCGCCCAGCAACGCCACCCACTCTCACATCGCCCGCCACCGCCTGGGAGCCGACTGCTACCCAGCCCCGGTCCC
>NC_041380.1:77909704-77983064 GCF_002162155.2 Triticum dicoccoides
GGCCAGATCCTCACCGGCACGCTCGTCAGACGCCGACCCACTCGTCGGACGACGGCAGGACAGCTAGCTCGTCCGTCCGCGACGCGACTCCCTTCGCCGGCCATCTCCTTCGTCGACGCCCGCAAGCTGTTCGACAGTTTGCCAAGGTACTAAATGGACTCCGCCGACGGGTTGCTTTTGCACAATTTCCTTTGCGACTCCGACGATTCGTCGTCCGATGACGAGGTGGAGATATTGGATGCCGTGTTGGTCCATCACCACCTCAACAGCCAGCGGCCGTTGTTCCGTGGCTCCATTCCGGGCCACCTTCCGGCGTTGAATCGCAACCGAGAGAGCGGGCATTTTCTTCTTTGGAAGGACTACTTTGATACAACAAACCCGTTGTTTAAATATCAAAAATTTCACCGCCGTTTCCATATGAGTAGGCATCTTTTCAACCGTATTAGAGAGGGGATGGTCGGCTATGATGACTATTTCGAGTGCAAAGAGGATGTCGTTGGCAAGATTGGTTTCTCCTCTTATCAGAAATGCACCGCCGTCATCCGAATGCTTGCATACGGAGTGCCCGGTGATCTCATTGACGAGTACGTCCGTATGAGCGAGTCTACATGCCTAGAGTCCCTGTATAAATTATGCAAGGCTGTTATTGCTGTGTTTGATACTGAGTACTTGAGAGAGCCGACTCCTGAAGATACAGCCCGTTTGTTGGCGATGAATGCCAGCAGGGGCTTCCCAGGGATGCTTGGCAGTATAGACTGCATGCACTGGGAGTGGAAGAACTGCCCTTTTGCTTGGCAAGGGCAGTATAAGGGCCATGTCAGGGCTTGCACTGTCATACTAGAGGCTGTGGCGTCTCAAGATCTCTGAATCTGGCACTCTTTCTTTGGCATGGCTGGATCACACAATGATATCAACATGCTTCAGCGCTCGCCGGTGTTTGCTAGGCTTGCCGAAGGCAACAGCCCACCGGTGAACTTTACTATCAACGGCTACAACTACGACAAAGGATACTACCTGGGTGACGGTATCTATCCTCAGTGGACCACTATTGTATGACAATCACCAACCCTGTCGGAGAGAAGAGGAAAAGATTTGTCCAAGAGCAAGAGAGTGCTAGGAAGGATGTCGAGTGTGCCTTTGGTGTTTTGCAATCTCGATGGGGCATCGTTCGGTATCCTGCTAATACTTGGAGCACGCAGAAACTGTGGGAGGTGATGACTGCCTGTGTGATCATGCATAATATGATCGTAGAAGACGAGCGCCCGGAACGTCTGTACGATCAAGGGTTTCAGTTTCAGGGTGAGAATGTTGTGTCTGAGCATGGAGGAGCGGCAACGTTTGAACAGTTCACCCAATTTTATCATGACATGCATGATTGGGAAACTCACATGCAACAGCAAAATGATTTGGTTGAATATATGTGGGCTTATGCATATTGGCAACCAATAGATGTATCTTCTTTTATTCGTTTGCAAAACTATGTGAGACATTTTTATTTTTATTCGGCTTGTAAAACTATGCTATTTTATTCAGTTCAAACTATATTATTTGACTATATATTTAAATACAAATTCATCAATGCAAAATTAAGCTATTTGTTGAAATAGGGCGGCCAGCTGACCACGCCGGCACATATGGGTCGACGCATTGGGCGCGCTGCCGACCCATATCTAAAACAGGATGAACGCCGGATGGGCAGCCGACCCAAACGGACAAAAAACAAACGAAATCATTGTCTGTTTGGATCACCTCATTGGAGTTGCTCTCAGTGCAAGCTGTATCATACGCAAACTTTTGTTTATGCAGTGCGTTGCACATTTTGTAGATCTGAAGTTGCGTGCCACTGAACTTGATGATGCAACTCGGTTACATGAGAAATGGCAGTTTGTCAGGTGATTAATAAATGAAGTAAAGTACCAATTAATTTTTGTTGTGAAATTCAGTTCGTATGAATTAGTAATCATGGGTTACGTAGCGTTATCTTAGTCACTTTTTGTTGTTGATAACACGTTGTGGCCAAAAATGATAAGTATAATTATGTTTTTTCACATTAAGGAGCCTAAGATACACCGTTTACAAGTGTCTTTACTTTTTGTTGTTTTGATAACACGTTGTGGCCAAAAATGATAAGTATAATTATGTTTTTTCACATTAAGGAGCCTAAGATACACCGTTTACAAGTGTCTTTTATTCACCTAACTTCAATAATGCAGGCTAGCAGAAATGCATGGTTACAGTGTCATGCCCACTTCAATTCCACATGACCAAAATTGTATGAGAGATCGTTTGAGTGCTCCTCAATAGAAATAAGAATATTGTTTTCAAGAGATTTAAGTAGACAACACATTTGAAATATAGCACAAAGAAATCCTTACAAAAATTCCTATGGGCCACTCCTACAAATCAAACAACCCAAGTATGGAAATATCCTTTTTTTAGAAAAGGAGAATTACCCCCTGCCTCTGCATCGGAGTAATGCATGCAGCCCCGTTATTAAGAAAAATGACCAAAAAGTCCAGAATAAGCTCGCTCAGAGCTGAAGAAAAATAAAAAAGCATAATGTGCCACAGCCGGCAAAAATAGAACAAGGTGACTAAACACCTATCCTATTACTGGACCGACATCCAAACCCGTTGTAGATATCCCAAGCTACTATCTCCCATCGGGAAGACCTAGTAACCAAAGGCTCCCTGGCTTTCACATGAGTGAGTAACGACCACATACGGATACAAGCAGTGGCCCTGTATATAACATGCAAAAATATTATACAAGTTTGTCTGTTAAAAACCATGTCATTTCTATAGTTCCATATAACCCAAAGTAATGCACATACGACTATCCAAATATGTCTCGCAATACTTGTCTCTACTCCATTTAGCCGTGTCCCAAGTAACATGGGAATACTATTTGGAGGGGTGATATTAAAGGCTAAATGAACCGAACGCCAAACAGTTTGGCCAGCGGATAATCGAAAAAGAGGTGTTTGATTGTTTCATCGTAATCACAGGAGCCACATCTTTGACTACCCTCCCAATTACGCTTTGCCAAGTTATCCTTAGTCAGAACCGCCTCCTTGTGAACAAATCACATTAGGACTTTGATTCTTAACTGGACTTTGGTCTTCCAAATATGTATCGATTTTGGAATCGGGCCAGAATCAATTAGGTCAAATACATAGATTTCACTGAGAAAAATATCATTCATAATTAATTTCTAGTGAATACTATCAGGATCATCAGAGAGGTTCACATCCATCAACCTTCTGACCAGATGCAGTCATGCTTCCCATCGGTCTCCTATCAAAGATCTCTGGAATTGAATACTTAGAGGGTTGGACTATAACACTATAGCAACGTAAGCCTCCTTACGATATATAATGTTATACAGAGATGGATATTGTGTGGCTAAAGGCATCTCCCCTAACCACGCATCCTCCCAGAATTTTGTCGAATTACCCTTTCTAATGATGAATTTAGTTATATGGAAGTAAGTTGCTTTTGTTCTCATCAAACCCTTCCAAAAAGGTGAATCATTAGGTCTAACGGTAAACTGGGACAAAGTCTTAGATTATAAGTACTTATTACATAAAATTTGTATCCACGTGCCTTCGGTCTCCACGGAAAGTCCGTACAACCATTTACTGAGCAGACATCTGTTCTTTACCTCTAAATTCTCAATCCCAAGACCACCCTGGTCCTTCGGCCTACAAACGATGTCCCATTTAGTAAGCCTGTACTTCCACTTTATTTCATCACTCAGCCAAAAGAATCATGATCGATAGAAGTCCAGTCTTTTCCATACCCCTACAAGTACGAAAGAAGGACAAAAGGAACATCGACATACTCGTGAGCACTGAGTTTATTAGTATTAGCCGACCTCCATATGACATAAGATTGCCCTTCCAACAGCCTAGTTTATTTTCAAACGATCTTCAATACAGTTCCACTCCTTCTCGGATAGCTTGCGATGGTGAATTGGTATGCCCAGATAACTAAACGGTAGGGTACCCAGTTCACATCTGAACAGTTGTTTATAAGCATCTTGTTCATCTTTGGCTCTCCCAAAACATAACAACTTAAAAAATGTTCAAACCTGACAACTATTCGGATAAGCATACCACAAACATCATATTTTTGGCCTTGCCAAATCATGTTCCCCGCAAATGATGGTATTATTAGCGTATTGTAGTATGGACACCCTACCATCTAGTCCTCATACTTGGCCTTCCTCTTTAGATCTTCCTATCATAATAGCGAACATATCCGCTACTATGTTGAACAAGATAGGTGACATCGGGTCCCCCTATCTTAGACCCTTATGTGCCTGGAAGTAGTGACCTATGTCACCATTCACTTTAATCCCAACATCGCCTTTTTATACAAATGAATCGACCTACTTCCTCCAGGAATCGTCGAATCCTTTCATACGTAAAGCCTGCTGTAGGAACGACAATTTAACTTTATCATACGCTTGCTCGAAATCCAGTTTGAAGACCACCCCATCCAGTTTCTTCGAGTGGATCTCATGAAGTGTTTCATGTAGGACAACCACATGCTCAAGTATGTCTCTGCCTGGCATGAAAGCCGTCTGAGTTTGTAGCACCACACTATGTGCAATCCACATCAGTTGGTTTGACCCAACTTTAGCAAAAATATATTTAAAACTCACATTAAGCAGACAAATTGGACAAAACTGCTCAATGCGCATCGCCTCCTCCTTCTTTGGCAACAACGTTATTGTCCCAAAGTTTAGGTGGAATAGTTGCAGATGGCCACTAAACAAGTCATGGAACATCAGTACTAGATCACCTTTAAAAATATGCCAACACTTCTTATAAAATTCTGATGGGAAACCATCCAGGCCAGGCGCCTTATTATTCTTCATTTGTGACATTGCCTCAAACTCCTCTTTCTCCGTGAATGGCGTGAATAAAAATCTCATTCTTGTCAGTCCCGAGCTGAGGAATATCCCCGACCATGTGCTCGTCCATAGACACAAAGTTATCTTCGGGAGCCCTAAACTGTTGTTTATAGTAATTAGAGATATACAATTTTAGGTTCTCATGTCCTACAATTGTACCCTCATCTTGCTCAAGATGGAAAATTTCCTTCTCTCCGTGTTTTCCATTTGCAATCATATGGGAAAATTGGGTATTATTGTCCCCTTGGACGATCTTCTTCACTTTAGCTCTCAGTGCCCATTTCATCTCTTCTTCTCTCAGAAGCTCTCGCAATCTCTGCTTAGCCTCCGCCTTAGATGCCCGATCATCTGCATCTAAAAAGGTGGATTCAACCTTGAGATCAAGATCATTTATAATGTGTATAAGCTTGTGATACGTCTCCAAAGTATCTATATTTTTTGATTGTTCCATGCTATTATATTATCATTCTTGGATGTTTTACAATCATTTTATAGCAAGTTTATATCATTTTTTGGGACTAACCTATTGACATAGTTGTAACGCCCCGGACACACCCGCCGGTGGTCGTTACTCCTGGCGGGATCTAGACTGGCCCCACAGATCAATACTAATCTTTTCTGCGCACTTTGTCCTCACTCGTGTGCACCCGGGAGCAACTTCTCGGCCGGTCACCGATCCTGAAATTTCTCCAAGCTGAGCACACTTAACTTTGGAGTTCTGTCCGAATCGGCTCCCGGAAAAGAAGGAATTCCTTATTGATATGAGTAGTCTATCATCCCTATTAAGCCAGGCTATCACATACTACATGTGCCATGCCGTGTGCCACGACGGGTCACAAACGTCATGAACAACATGACCGCGCACCTGTCCGCAAACATCCGTGTAACCGTGAGGGTCGGCTCTGATATCAACTTGTAACGCCCTGGACACACCCGCCAGTGGTCGTTACTCCTGGCGGGATCTAGACTGGCCCCATAGATCAATACTAGTCTTTTCTACGCACTTTGTCCTCACTCGTGCGCACTCGGGAGCAACTTCCCAGTCGGTCACCCATCCTGAAATTTCTCCAAACTGAGCACGCTTAACTTTGGAGTTCTGTCCGAATGGGCTCCCGGAAAAGAAGGGATTCCTTATTGATATGAGTAGTCTATCATCCCTATTAAGCTAGGCTATCACAATAGTGCCCAGTGCCAGTTGCTGTTTTTTGCTTGTTTTTTACTTCACAGAAAATCAATACCAAACGGAGTCCAAATGCAACGAAATTTTTTGGAGATTTTTTCTGGACCAGAAGACACTTGTTGGGCCAAGCAAGTACTAGAGGGGAGCTCCGCGGGAGCACAACCCACCAGGGCGAGCCTGGGGGCCCAGGCGCTCCCAAGTGGGTTGTGCCCACCTCGGTGGCCTCCCGCACCGCCTCTTTGCTCTATAAATACCCCAATATTCTAGAAACCGTAGGGGAGGCAACGAAAATCAATTCCAGCTGCAGCAAGTTCTAGAAACCATAGATCCAATCTAGATACCATCACAGAGGGGTTCATCATCCTCATTGGTGCCTCTCCGATGATGTGTGAGTAGTTCACTGTAGACCTACGGGTCCGTAGTTAGTAGCTAGATGGCTTCCTCTCTCTCTTTTGATTCTCAATACAATGGTCTCTTGGAGATCCATATGATGTAACTCTTTTTGCGGTGTGTTTGTTTGGATCCGATGAACTTTGAGTTTATGATCAGATCTATGTTTTTATCCATGAAAGTTATTTGAGTCTTTGGATCAATTATATGCATGATTACTTACAACCTCGTATTTCTTCTTCGAATCTTTGGTTTAGTTAGGCCAACTAGATCGATTTTTCTTGCCAAGGGAAGAGGTGCTTTGTGATGGGTTCGATCTTATGGTGCTTGATCCCAGTGACTGAAGGGGAACCGACACGTATATATCATTGCTATTAAGGATAATAAGATGGGGTCTATTTCTACATAAATGGATCTTGTCTACATCATGTCATTGTTCTTATTACATTACTCCGTCTCTCCATGAACTTAATACACTTGATGCATGCTGGATAGCGGTTGATGTGTGGAGTAATAGTAGTAGATGCAGGTAGGAGTTGGTCTACTAATCTTGGACGTGATGCCTATATAATGATCATTGCCTGGATATCGTCATGATTATTTGAAGTTCTGTCAATTGCCCAACGGTAATTTGTTTACCCACCATATGCTATTTTTCCCGAGAGAAGCCACTAGTGAAATCTACGACCCTCGGGTCTTTTCTTTATTATAGTTGCCTTCGAGATCTATTTTTATTTGCTTTTATTTTTAGATCTATTAATCCAAAAACACAAAAATACCTTGCTGCAATTTATTGTTATTTATTTTATCTTGCGTTCCCGCGAGATCTTGATACGTCTCCGTCGTATCTACTTTTCCAAACATTTTTACCCTTGTTTTGGACTCTAACTTGCATGATTTGAATGGAACTAACCCGGACTGACGCTGTATTCAGCAGAATTGCCATGGTGTTATTTTTGTGCAGAAATAAAAGTTCTCGGAATGACCTGAAAATCAACGGAGATTATTTTTGGAATATATAAAAAATACTAGAAGAAGAATCCACGTCAGGGGGCCCACACCCTGTCCACGAGGGTGGGGGGGCGCCCACCTGCCTCATGGGCCCCCTGACGCTCCACCGACATCCACCTTGACTCCATATATTCACTTTCGGGGAGAAAAATAAGAGAGAAGGATTCATTGCATTTAACAATACGGAGCCGCCGACAAGCCCTAAACTCTCTTGGGAGGGCTGATCTGGAGTCCGTTCGGGGCTCCCGAGAGGGGAATCCGTCGCCATCATCATCATCAACCTTCCTCCATCACCAATTTCATGATGCTCGCCGTGCGTGAGTAATTCCATCGTAGGCCTGCTGGACGGTGATGGGTTGGATGAGATTTATCATGTAATCGAGTTAGTTTTGTTAGGGTTTGATCCCTAGTATCCACTATGTTCTGATATTGATGATGCTATGACTTTGCTATGCTTAATGCTTGTCACTAGGGCCCGAGTGCCATGATTTCAAATCTGAACCTGTTATGTTTTCATGAATATATGTGAGTTATTGACCCTATCTTGCAAGTCTATAGTCACCTATTATGTGTTATGATCCGTTAACCCCAAAGTGACAATAATCAGGACCATTACCGGTGATGACCGTAGTTTGAGGAGTTCATGTATTCACTATGTGTTAATGCTTTGGTCCGGTACTCTATTAAAAGGAGGCCTTAATATACCTTAGTTTCCAATAGGACCCTGCTGCCACGGGAGGGTAGGACAAAAGATGTCATGCAAGTTCTTTTCCATAAGCACGTATGACTATACTCGGAATACATGCCTACATTACATTGATGAACTGGAGCTAGTTCTGTATCACCCTATGTTATAGTTGTTGCATGATCGATCGCATCCGACATAATTCCCCATCACAGATCCATTGCCTACGACCTTTTTATATATTGTTCTTCGATTATTTACTTTTCCGTTGCTACTGTTACAATCACTATAAAACCAAAAATATTACTTTTGCTATCGTTACCACTACTATCATATTACGTTGCTACTAAATACCTGATACGTCCATTTTGCATCATGCTTTTATATCGATATTTATTGCATTATGGGCTGTTATTACACATTATGTCACAATACTTATGCCTATTCTCTCCTATTTTACAAGGTTTACATGAAGAGGGAGAATACCGGCAGCTGTGATTCAGGGCTGGAAAAGGAGCAAATATTAGAGACCTATTCTGCACATCTCCGAAAGTCCTGAAACTTCACGGGAGCACGTTTCAGAATATATAAAAAATATTGAGCGCAAGAAGTACCAGAGGGGGGCCACCCATCAGCCACGAGGGTGGGGTGCGCGCCCCCTGCCTCGTGGGCCCCCTGGTGGCCCTCCGATGCCCATATTCTGCTTATGGAGTCTTTCGTTGAGAAAAAAATCATAAGCAAGCTTTCGGGACGAGACTCCGCCGCCACGAGGCGGAACCTTAGCGGAACCAATCTAGGGCTTCGGCGGAGCTGTTCTGTCGGGGACACTTCCCTCCGGGAGGGGGAAATCATCTCCATCATCATCACCAATGATCCTCTCATCGGGAGGGGGTCAATCTCCATCAACATCTTCACTAGCACCATCTCCTCTCAAACCTAGGTCATCTCTTGTATCCAATTCTTGTCTCTAAGTCTGGGATTGGTACCTGTGGGTTGCTAGTAGTGTTGAATACTCCTTGTAGTTGATGCTAGTTGGTTTACTTGGTGGAAGACCATATGTTCAGATCCTATATTTACATTAATACCCCTCTGATTATGAACATGAATATGCTTTGTGAGTAGTTACGTTTGTTCCTGAGGACATGGGAGATGTCTTGCTATTAGTAGTCATGTGAATTTGGTATTCGTTCGATATTTTGAT
The DNA here is from genome assembly GCF_002162155.2 of Triticum dicoccoides. Taxonomy (NCBI): domain Eukaryota; kingdom Viridiplantae; phylum Streptophyta; class Magnoliopsida; order Poales; family Poaceae; genus Triticum; species Triticum dicoccoides. The sequence continues at coordinate 77,919,092 of NC_041380.1, forward strand.
GAGATGTATGTTGTCTCTCCTCTAGTGGTGTTATGTGAACGTCGACTACATGACACTTCACCATTATTTGGGCCTAGAGGAAGGCATTGGGAAGTAATAAGTAGATGATGGGTTGCTAGAGTGACAGAAGCTTAAACCCTAGTTTATGCATTGCTTCGTAAGGGGCTGATTTGGATCCATATGTTTCATGCTATGGTTAGGTTTACCTTAATACTTTTGTTGTAGTTGTGGATGCTTGCAATAGAGGTTAATCATAAGTGGGATTCTTGTCCAAGTAAGGACAGTACCCAAGCACCGGTTGATGACCCACAAGTATAGGGGATCTATCGTAGTCCTTTCGATAAGTAAGAGTGTCGAACCCAACGAGGAGCAGATGGAAATGATAAGCGGTTTTTAGCAAGGTATTCTCTGCAAGTACTGAAATAAGTGGTAACACATAGTTTTGTGACGGGATAAATTGTAACGAGCAACAAGTAACAAAAGTAAATAAAGTGCAGCAAGGTGGCCCAATCCTTTTGTAGAAAAGGACAAGCCGTAACAAACTCTTATAATAGGAAAAGAGCTCCCGAGGACACATGGGAATATCGTCAATCTAGTTTTCATCACGTTCATATGATTTGCGTTCGATACTTTGAGAATTTGATATGTGGGTGGACCGGTGCTAGGGTGCTGTTCTTACTTGAACAAGCATCCCACTTATGATTAACCTCTATTGCAAGCATCCGCAACTACAACAAAAGTATTAAGGTAAACCTAACCATAGCATGAAACATGTGGATCCAAATCAGCCCCTTACGAAGCAACGCATAAACTAGGGTTTAAGCTTATGTCACTCTAGCAACCCATCATCTACTTATTACTTCCCAATGCCTTCCTCTAGGCCCAAATAATGGTGAAGTGTTATGTAGTCGACGTTCACATAACACCACTAGAGGCTAGACAACATACATCTTATCAAAATATCAAACGAATACCAAATTCACATGACTACTAATAGCAAGACTTCTCCCTTGTCCTCAGGAACAAACATAATTACTCACAAAGCATATTCATGTTCATAATCAGAGGGGTAATAATATGCATATAGGATCTGAACATATGATCTTCCACCAAATAAACCAACTAGCATCAACTACAAGGAGTAATCAACACTACTAGCAACCTACTAGGACCAATCCCGGACTTTGAGACAAGAATTGGATACAAGAGATGAACTAGGGTTTGGAGATGAGATGGTGCTGGTGAAGATGTTGATGGAGATTACCCTCTCCCGATGAGAGGAGCGTTGGTGATGACGATGGTGGTGATTTCCCCCTCCCGGAGGGAAGTATCCCCGGCAGAACAGCTCTGCCGGAGCTCTAGATTGGATCCGCCAAGGTTCCGCCTCGTGGCATCGGAGTCTCGTCCCGAAAAGTTCCTTCCTATTTTTTCTCATCGAAACACTTCATATATGAGAAGATGGGCGTCGGAGAGCCACCAGGGGGCCCACGAGGTAGGGGGCGCGCCCTAGGGGGGGCTCCCCCCACCCTCGTGAGCAGGGTGTGGCCCCCCTAGCCTTCATCTTTGGCATGGATTTTTCTTTATTTATTTTAAGATGTTTCGTGAAGTTTCAGGACTTTTGGAGTTGCGTAGAATAGGTCTCTAATATTTGCTCCTTTTCTAGCCCAGAATTCCAGCTGCCGGCATTCTCCCTCCTTATGTAAACCTTGTAAAATAAGAGAGAATAGCCATAAGTATTGTGACATAAAGTGAAATAACAGTCCATAATGCAATAAATATCGATATAAAAGCATGATGCAAAATGGACGTATCAACTCCCCCAAGCTTAGACCTCGCTTGTCCTTAAGTGAAAAGCCGATAACAATAAATATGTCCTCATGTTTAGAGGTAGAGGCGTCGATAAAAAGAAAATACGGACATGAAGGCATCATGATTATTCTCATAGAAGCAACATATATAGATTTTGTCATATGATTACTTATGTTCAAGTGATGATCTATTCACAATGCAAAAGTATAAATCATAAACCTTATTGGGCTCCGACAAACTATAATCTCAGTCATTGAAGCAGTTGCAATTTATCATAACATCGGAAAGAGTCTATGTCAGATCTTAAAAGCAAGTCCACATACTCAACTATCATTTAGTCCTCCATAATTGCTAACACTCATGCAATACTTGTGGTTACGAAGTTTTAATCGGACACAGAGAAATACAGGGGCTTATAGTTTTGCCCCACAACCTTTTACCTCAAGGGTAATGTCAACAATAATGGTTCATGCTCCCCTACATCCAATTATATATATATATATATATATATATATATATATATATATATATATATATCATGTTCTTTCCAACATGCTGAGCTTGCCAAAGGATAAAATGAAAAAGAAAAGGTGAAGATCACCATGACTCTTGCATAAGGTAGAAGATAATAAGAAAGGATAGGCCCTTCGCAGAGGGAAGCAGAGGTTGCAATGCGCTTTTATGGTTGGATGCACAAAATCTCAATGCGAAAGAACGTCACTTTATATTGCCCCTTATGATATGAACCTTTATTATGCAGTCCGTCGCTTTTATTACTTCCACATCACAAGATCGTATAAAGCTTATTTCTCCCACACCAATCAATCATACATATTTAGAGCAATTTTTATTGCTTTGCACCGATGACAACTTACTTGAAGGATCTTACTCAATCCACAGGTAGATATGGTGGACTCTCATGGCAAAACTGGTTTAAGGGTATTTGGAAGCACAAGTAGTATTTCTACTTGGTGCTTAGAATTTGGCTAGCATGAGGGGGAAAGGCAAGCTCAACAAGTTAGAGGATCCATGACAACATACTTTATCTCAGATATAAGAAAGACATGACTCATTACGTTGTCTTCCTTGTCCAACATCAACTCTTTAGCATGTCATATTTTAATGAGTGCTCACAATCATAAAAGATGTCAATGATAATATATCTATATGTGAAAACCTCTCTTTCCTTATTACTTCCTATTAATTTGCAACAATGACCAAAGCTATGTCTGCCAACTCCCAACAACTTTTAATCATCATACTCTTCTATGTGAAGTCATTACTCTCAATAAGATCAATATGAGCTTTTTTGTTTCTTTTTATTCTTTTCTCTTTTCTTTTATTCATCCAAGATCATGGCAAAATAATCAAGCCCTTGACTCAACACTAATCTTTATTATATATAGCTCACGGACTCAATTACAAAGAGAGATCATAAAGCAAAACTCAAAACTAGATCATGCCATAAACTTTATTCTACTAGATCAAGATACTACTAATAGGATCGAACTAAGAAAAATGGTAAAGATAGGAGTTGTGTTGTGATACGATACCGGGGCACCTCCCCCAAGCTTGGCAGTTGCCAAGGGGAGTGCCCATACCCATGCGATTATATCTTCTTGGTTGGTGAAGAAGGTGGAGGTGTTGTTGATGATGTGGGCTTGTCATCCATCTTCCAAGGCATAGGTTCACCATCATAGAAGGATGATCGAGTCTCCAGAATCCTCGAATCTGCAGCCAAACTCATTCTTTTGAATCTATATTCATACTCACAGTTTTGGTTTTGCGGGTCATAGATTTGGGCTTGGAGGTGCTCGATCTTCTCATATAGCTTGAAGATGGCCTCCTCGGTGTTCTTGGCATCCGGCTTGTAGTTGTTAGAGAACTCCGCAAGCATCGTGTGGCTAGCGTTGATTCCACGCTCCACCATCCCCTGGCACTTGAAAACTTGTTCCTCCATTGCTTCGAGCCTCGTCTCCACGCTTCCGGTTCCCTTTGGTCCCTCAACATCACGGATGTGCAACAACCCATCACGCATCTCAATGGTTTGAGGGTGTCGCAGCACCTCCACGAGGTAAGGGTTGATGACCTTCTCGAAGAACTTGTCCTTGGAAGCACTTGGGGACGTCATGATAATCTAGATCTGTCAGAAAAACAGCTCGAAACAAGAACAGAGAATAATTGCGTGATACGGGAGTCAAAACCTTCGGGAGAATATATAATGAATTTTTACCGACCAAAATACGTATGGTGCAAGAAAATGGAGTCTGGAAGGCACACGAGGTGCTCACGAGGTAGGGGGGGCGCGCCCAGGGGGTAGGGCGCGCCCACCACCCTCGTGGGGCCCTCGTGTCCTTCCCGGACTGCTACTTATTTTTCTATTTTTCTAAATATTCCAAAACGGAGAAATATTGCCTTAAAAATTGTTTTGGAGTTGGTTTACTTACCGTACCACATATCTATTCCTTTTCGGAGTCTGAAACGTTCTGGAAAGTGTCTCTTATGTATTCCTCCGGGGTTACGGTTTCGATAATATTGGTTTCAACATTTATGGGATTACCTGAGATATAATGTTTGATTCTTTGACTGTTTACCACCTTCGGATTTGTGCCCTCGAAGTTGTTGATCTTTATGGCACCGGAACAATAGACCTCTTCGATAACATAGGGGCCTTCCCATTTAGAGAGAAGTTTTCCTGCAAAAAACCTTAAACGAAAGTTGTATAGTAATACATAATCACCTACATTAAACTCACGCTTTTGTATCCTTTTGTCATGCCATCTTTTAACTTTTTCTTTAAACAACTTGGCATTTTCATAACCTTGGGTTCTCCATTCATCAAGTGAGCTAATATCAAATAACCTCTTCTCACCGGCAAGTTTAAAATCATAGTTAAGCTCTTTAATAGCCCAATATGCCTTATGTTCTAGTTCGAGAGGTAAGTGACATGCTTTTCCATAAACCATTTTATACAGAGACATAACCATAGGATTTTTGTATGCAGTTCTATAAGCCCATAATGCATCATCAAGTTTCTTGGACCAATTCTTTCTAGACCTATTAACAGTCTTTTGCAAAATTAATATGAGCTCTCTATTGCTCAACTCTACTTGACCACTAGATTGTGGGTGATAAGGAGATGCAATTCTGTGATTAACATCATATTTAGCAAGCATTTTACGGAAAGCACCATGAATAAAGTGTGAACCACCATCAGTCATTAAATATCTAGGGACTCCAAACCTCGGGAAAATAACTTCTTTAAGCATTTTAATAGAAGTGTTATGATCAGCAGTACCAGTTGGAATAGCTTCTACCCACTTAGTAACGTAATCAACAGCAACTAGAATATGTGTGTATCCATTAGAGGCAGGAAAAGGTCCCATATAATCAAAGCCCCAAACATCAAACGGTTCAATAACAAGAGAATAATTCATAGGCATTTCTTGACGTCTACTAATATTACCAATTCTTTGACATTCATCACAAGACAAGACAAACTTACGGGCATCTTTAAAAAGAGTAGGCCAATAAAAACCAGATTGCAATACCTTATGTGCAGTTCTATCTCCAGCGTGGTGTCCTCCATAAGAATCGGAGTGACACTTGCGTAGGATCTGTTCCTGTTCATGCTCAGGTACACAACGTCTAATAACACCATCTACTCCTTCTTTATAAAGATGTGGGTCATCCCAAAAGTAATGCCTTAAATCATAGAAAACCTTTTTCTTTTGCTGGTATGTGAAGCTAGGTGGTATAAATTTAGCATAATCAGCATACCATGGAGTACTACGAGAAGTACTTATAACATTTAATTGTTCATCAGGAAAGCTATCCTTAATAGGTAGTGGGTCATCAAGAATATTCTCTAACCTAGACAAGTTGTCTGCAATGGGGTTCTCAGCTCCCTTTCTATCAACAATATGAAAATCAAATTCTTGTAGCAAGAGAACCCATCTAATAAGTCTAGGTTTAGCATCTTTCTTTTCCATAAGATATTTAATAGCAGCATGATCAGCTTGAATAGTTACTTTAGAATCAACAATATAAGATCTGAACTTATCACAAGCAAATACAACTGCTAAAAGCTCTTTTTCAGTAGTAGCATAATTTCTTTGAGCATTATCTAGAGTCTTACTAGCATAATGAATAACATTTAATTGCTTATCAACTCTTTGCCCTAGAACAGCACCTACAGCATAATCACTAGCATCACACATAATTTCAAAGGGTAAATTCCAATCAGGTGGCTGAACAACAGGTGCAGAGACTAATGCTTTCTTAAGTATTTCAAATGCTTCTACACAATCATCATCAAAGACAAATGGTATATCTTTTTGCAATAAATTAGTCAGAGGCCGAGAAATTTTTGAGAAGTCCTTAATGAACCTCCTGTAAAATCCGGCGTGACCAAGGAAACTTCTTATACCTTTGATGTCCTTGGGACATGGCATCTTTTAAATAGCATCAACCTTGGCTTTATCAACTTCAATACCTCTTTCAGAAACTTTGTGCCCCAAGACAATACCTTCATTAACCATAAAGTGGCACTTTTCCCAATTCAAGACAAGATTAGTTTCTTCACATCTCTGCAAAACTCGATCAAGATTGCTCAAGCAATCATCAAAAGAGGAACCATAGATGGAAAAGTCGTCCATGAAAACCTCACAAATCTTTTTCACAAAAGTCAGAGAATATGGCCATCATGCACCTTTGAAACGTAACAGGTGCATTACATAAACCAAAAGGCATATGTCTATATGCAAAAGTACCAAAAGAGCATGTAAAAGTAGTCTTTGATTGATCTCTAGCCGACACAGGTATTTGAGAGAAACCAGAATAACCATCTAGAAAGCAATAGTGTGTATGTTTGCATAATCTTTCTAGCATTTGATCAATAAAAGGTAAGGGGTAATGATCTTTCTTAGTAGCTTTATTTAATTTTCGAAAATCAATTACCATCCTATAACCTATGATAATTCTTTGTGAAATCAATTCATCTTTATCATTAGGAACAACAGTAATACCTCCCTTCTTAGGGACACAATGGACAGGACTTACCCACTCACTATCAGCAACGAGATAGATTATACCTGCCTTCGGAAGCTTTAGTATTTCTTTTCTTACCACTTCTTTCATTTTAGGATTCAGACGTCGTTGAGGATCACGAACTGGTTTGGCATCTGCTTCCAAATTTATTTTATGTTGACATAGAGTGGGACTAATGCCCTTAAGATCATCAAGAGTATATCCAATAGCAGCACGGTGCTTCTTTAGAGTTTTCAATAATCTTTCTTCTTCATGCTCTTAAAGGTTAACACTAATAATAACAGGATATATCTTCTTTTCATCAAGATAAGCATATTTAAGATTATCAGGCAAAGGTTTAAGCTCAAACATGGGATCACCCTTGGGTGGAGGTGGATCCCCTAAAATTTCAACAGGCAAATTGTGATGCAGAATAGGTTCCTGTTTAAAGAATACTTCATCTATTTCCCTTCTTTCATTCATGAACATATCATTTTCATGGTCTAGTAGATAATGTTCTAAAGGATCACTAGGAGGTACGACAATAGAAGCAAGACCAATAATTTCATCCTTACTAGGTAATTCTTCCTCACGATGTTGTTTACTAAATTTAGCGAAATTAAACTCATGAACCATATTATCAAAGCCAATAGTAAAAACATTCTTTGTGCAATCTATGGTAGCATTAACAATATTTAAGAAGGGTCTACCAAATATAATGGGACAAAAGCTATCTTGTGGGGAACCAAGAACAAGAAAATCAGCAGGATATTTAGTTTTCCCACACAAGACTTCAACATCTCTAACAATTCCAATTGGTGAAATGGTATCTCTATTGGCGAGTTTAATTGTGACATCAATATCTTCTAACTCAGCATGTGCAATTTCATTCTTAATTTCTTCGTATAAAGTATGCGGTATAACACTAGCACTCGCACCCATATCACATAAGCCATGATAACAATGATCTCCTATTTTAACAGAAATAACAGGCACGCCTACCATAGGTCTATGTTTATCTTTATCACAAGGTTTAGCAATTCTAGCAGTTTCACCTTCGAACTGAATAACATGCCCATCAATATTATCAGACAAGAGATCTTTAACAATAGCAATATTAGGTTCTAATTTAACTTGCTCAGGAGGTGTATAAGTTCTAATATTGCTTTTACGAACAACAGTTGAAGCTTTAGCCTGATCCTTTATTCTAACAGGGAAAGGTGGTTTCTCAATATAAGAAGTAGGAACAATAGGATCATTATAAGTGACAGTCTTTTCTTCAACTTTAATAGGTGCAGCTACTTTTACTTCTATGGAAGGATGATATTTAAACCACTTCTCCTTAGGGAGATCAACATAAGTAGCAAAAGATTCACAAAAAGAAGCTACTATCTCAGAGTCAAGTCCACATTTAGTGCTAAACTTACAGAAAATATCGGTATCCATAAAAGATTTAACACAATCAAACTTAGGTGTCATACCTGACTCCTTACCTTCGTCAAGGTCCCAATCTTCAGAGTTGCGTTTAATTCTAACCAATAAATTCCATCTGAATTCAATAGTCTTCATCATAAAAGAGCCAGCACAAGAAGTATCGAGCATGGTGCGATTGTTTTCAGAAAGCCAAGCATAAATTTTTTGAATAATCATCTCTCTTGAGAGCACATGATTGGGGCATGAATATAACATTGATTTAAGCCTCCCCCAAGCTTGAGCGATGCTTTCTTCTTCGCGAGGCCAGAAATTATATATATAATTGCGATCACGATGAACAAGATGCATAGGGTAATACTTTTGATGAAATTCCAACTTCAATCTTTTATAGTCCCATGATCTCATATCATCACATAGCCTATACCATATCAATGCGTCTCCCTTCAAAGATAAAGGGAAGACCTTCTTCTTAGCAACATCATCGGGTATACCTGCAAGCTTAAATAATCCACAAACTTCATCCACATATATTAAGTGCTCATTAGGATGCTTTGTTTCATCTCCTGTAAAAGGGTTAGCTAGCAGTCTTTCCATCATACCCGAAGGAAATTCAAAAGGAGTTTCATTTTCAATAGGTTCAGTAGGTTGAGGGGCAACTCTTTGCTCTACTGGACAGGGTGAAGATACCCCAAACAAGCCTCTTAGAGAATTACTTTCCATAGCAACAAGTGATGGTAAATTTCAGCACACTATATAAATTTTTTCCTTACCAAATTCCACCTACCAAAGACGCTACACTGCCGGCAACGGTGCCAGAAAAGAGTCTTGATGACCCACAAGTATAGGGAATCTATCGTAGTCCCTTCGATAAGTAAGAGTGTCGAACCCAACGAGGAGCAGAAGGAAATGATAAGCGGTTTTCAGCAAGGTATTCTCTGAAAGTACTGAAATAAGTGGTAACAGATAGTTTTGTGACGGGATAAATTGTAACGAGCAACAAGTAACAAAAGTAAATAAAGTGCAGCAAGGTGTCCCAATCCTTTTGTAGCAAAGGACAAGCCAGAAGAAACTCTTATAATAGGAAAAGCACTCCTGAGGACACATGGGAATATTGTCAAGCTAGTTTTCATCACGTTCATATGATTCGCGTTCGATACTTTGATAATTTGATATGTGGGTGGAACGGTGCTTGGGTGCTGTTCTTACTTGAACAAGCATCCCACTTATGATTAACCTCTATTGCAAGCATCCGCAACTACAACAAAAGTATTAAGGTAAACCTAACCATAGCATGAAACATGTGGATCCAAATCAGCCCCTTACGAAGCAACACATAAACTAGGGTTTAAGCTTCTGTCACTCTAGCAACCCATAATCTACTTATTACTTCCCAGTGCCTTCCTCTAGGCCCAAATAATGGTGAAGTGTTATGTAGTCGACGTTCACATAACACCACTAGAGGCTAGACAACATACATCTTATCAAAATATCAAACGAATACCAAATTCACATGACTACTAATAGCAAGACTTCTCCCTTGTCCTCAGGAACAAACGTAATTACTCACAAAGCATATTCATGTTCATAATCAGAGGGGTAATAATATGCATATAGGATCTGAACATATGATCTTCCACCAAATAAACCAACTAGCATCAACTACAAGGAGTAATCAAGACTACTAGCAACCTACTAGCACCAATCCCGGACTTTGAGACAAGAATTGGATACAAGGGATGAACTAGGGTTTGGAGATGAGATGGTGCTAGTGAAGATGTTGATGGAGATTGCCCTCTCCCGATGAGAGGAGCGTTGGTGATGACGATGGTGATGATTTCCCCCTCCCGGAGGGAAGTATCCCCGGCAGAACAGCTCTGCCGGAGCTCTAGATTGGATCCGCCAAGGTTCCGCCTCGTGGCGGCGGAGTCTCATCCCGAAAAGTTCCTTCCTATTTTTTCTCATCGAAAGACTTCATATAGGAGAAGATGGACTTCGGAGAGCCACCAGGGGGCCCATGAGGTAGGGGGCGCGCCCTAGGGGGGGGACGCCTGGCGTGGATTTTTCTTTATTTATTTTAAGATGTTCCGTGGAGTTTCAGGACTTTTGGAGTTGCGCAGAATAGGTCTCTAATATTTGCTCCTTTTCCAGCCCAGAATTCCAGGTGCCGGCATTCTCCCTCCTTATGTAAACCTTGTAAAATAAGAGAGAATAGCCATAAGTATTGTGACATAAAGTGAAATAACAGTCCATAATGCAATAAATATCGATATAAAAGCATGATGCAAAATGGACGTATCACCGGTCCACCCACATACCAAATTATCAAAGTACCGAACGCGAATCATATGAACGTGATGAAAACTAGCTTGACGATAATTCCCATGTGTCCTCGGGAGCGCTTTTCCTATTATAAGAGTTTGTTCCGGCTTGTCCTTTGCTACAAAAAGGATTGGGCCACCTTTCTGCACTTTATTTACTTTTGTTACTTGTTGCTCATTACAATTTATCTTATCACAAAACTATCTGTTACCACTTATTTCAGTACTTGCAGAGAATACCTTGCTGAAAACCGCTTATCATTTCCTTCTGCTCCTCGTTGGGTGTTGGGGATCGTAGTAGAAATTTAAAATTTTCTATGCATCACCAAGATCAATATATGGAGTCATCTAGCAACGAGAGGGAGAGGAGTGCATCTACATACCCTTGTAGATCGCGAGCGGAAGCGTTCAAGAGAACGGGGTTGATGGAGTCGTACTCGACGTGATCCAAATCAGCGATGATCCTAGCGCCGAACGGACGGCACCTCCGTGTTCAACACACGTACGGAGCGGAGACATCTCCCGCGCCTTGATCCAGCAAGGAGGAGGGAGAGGTTGAGGAAGAGGGCTCCAACAGCAGCACGACGGCGTGCTGGTGGTGGAGCGGCAGTACTCCGGCAGGGCTTCGCCAAGCTCTTAACGGAGGAGGAGAGGTGTTGGGGAGGGGAGGGGCTGCGCCTTTGATGTGTTGTGCAGCCCTCCCCTTGCCCCTCTATTTATAGGGGAAGGAGGAAGGGGGCCGGCCCCCTCTAGATGAGATCTAGAGGGGGGGGGCAAGGGGGTGGCTTGCCCCCCAAGCAAGGGGGCGCCCCCTCTAGGGTTTCCCCCCAACCCAAGGCGCATGGGCCCAAGGGGGGGGATGCGCCCAGCCCACTTGGGGCTGGTTCCCTTTCCTCTATGGCCCATGAGGCCCTCCGGGAGAGGTGGCCCCTCCCGATGGACCCCCGGAACCCCTCCAGTGGCCCCGGTACAATACTGATATGCCCCCGAACCTTTCCGGTGACCGTATGACAACTTCCTATATATAAATCTTCACCTCTGGACCATTCCGGAACTCCTCGTGACGTCCGAGATCTCATCCAGGACTCCGAACAACATTCGGTAATCACATACAAGTCTTCCTAATAACCCTAGCATCATCGAACCTTAAGTGTGTAGACCCTACGGGTTCGGGAACCATGCAGACATGACCGAGACAACTCTCCGGCCAATAACCAACAGCGGGGTCTGGATACCCATGTTGGCTCCCACATGTTCCACGATGATCTCATCGGATGAACCACGATGTCGAGGATTCAAACAATCCCGTATACAATTCCCTTTGTCAATTGGTACGCTACTTGCCCGAGATTCGATCGTCGGTATCTCAATACCTCGTTCAATCTCGTTACCGGCAAGTCACTTTACTCGTTCCGTAACACATCATCCCGTGACCAACCCTTAGTCACATTGAGCTCATTACGATGATGTCTTACCGAGTGGGCCCAGAGGTACCTCTCCGTCATACGGAGTGACAAACACCCGCTAGCCACCTAATGCAACTAGTGCATGTCAGTCGGTGGAACCAGTCTCACGTAAGTGTACGTGTAAGGTCGGTCCGGGCCGCTTCATCCCACGATGCCGCTGAATCAAGATAAGACTAGTAACAGCAAGTAAATTGACAAAATCGACGCCCACAACAACTTGTGTTCTACTCGTGCATAGAAACTACGCATAGACCTAGCTCTGATACCACTCTGTTGGGGATCGTAGCAGAAATTTAAAATTTTCTACGCATCACCAAGATCAATCTATGCAGTCATCTAGCAACGAGAGGGAGAGGAGTGCATCAACATACCCTTGTAGATCGCGAGCGGAAGCGTTCAAGAGAACGGGGTTGATGGAGTCATACTCGACGTAATCCAAATCACCAATGATCCTAGCGCCGAACGGACGGTACCTCCACGTTCAACACACGTATGGAGCGGAGACGTCTCCCACGCCTTGATCCAGCAAGGAGGAGGGAGAGGTTGAGGAAGAGGGCTCCAACAGCAGCACGATGGCATGGTGGTGGTGGAGCGACAGTACTCCAGCAGGGCTTCGCCAAGCTCTTAACGGAGGAGGAGAGGTGTTGGGGAGGGGAGGGGCTGCGCCTTTGATGTGTTGTGCAGCCCTCCCCTTGCCCCTCTATTTATAGGGGAAGGAGGAAGGGGGGCGGCCCCCTCTAGATGAGATCTAGAGGGGGGCAGCGGCGAAGGGGGTGGCTTGCCCCCGAAGCAAGGGGGGCGCCCCCTCTAGGGTTTCCCCCCAACCCTAGGCGCATGGGCCCAAGGGGGGATGTGCCCAGCCCACTTGGGGCTGGTTCCCTTTCCTCTATGGCCCATGAGGCCCTCCGAGAGAGGTGTCCCCTCCCGGTGGACCCCCGGAACCCCTCCGGTGGCCTCGGTACAATACAGATATGCCCCCGAACCTTTCTGGTGACCGTATGACAACTTCCTATATATAAATCTTCACCTACAGACCATTCCGGAACTCCTCGTGATGTCCAGGATCTCATCTGGGACTCCGAACAACATTCAGTAATCACATACAAGTCTTCCTAATAACCCTAGCATCATCGAACCTTAAGTGTGTAGACCCTACGGGTTCGGGAACCATGCAGACATGACCGAGACAACTCTCCGGCCAATAACCTACAGCGGGATCTGGATACCCATGTTGGCGCCCACATGTTCCACAATGATCTCATTGGATGAACCACGATGTTGAGGATTCAAGCAATCATGTATACAATTCCCTTTGTCAATCGGTATGTTACTTGTCCGAGATTCGATCGTCGGTATCTCAATACCTCGTTCAATCTCGTTACCGGCAAGTCACTTTACTCGTTCCGTAACACATCATCCCGTGACCAACCCTTAGTCACATTGAGCTCATTACAATGATGTCTTACCGAGTGGGCCCAGAGATACCTCACCGTCATACGAAGGGACAAATCCCAGTCTTGATTCGTGCCAACCCAACAGACACTTTTGGAGATACCCGTAGTGCACCTTTATAGTCACCCAGTTACGTTGTGACGTTTGGCACACCCAAAGTATTCCTACAGTATCCGGGAGTTGCACAATCTCATGGTCTAAGGAAAAGATACTTGACATTAGAAAAGCTTTAGCAGACGAACTACACGATCTTGCGCTATGCTTAGGATTGGGTCTTGTCCATCACATCATTCTCCTAATGATGTGATCCCGTTATCAATGACATCCAATGTCCATGGTCAGGAAACCGTAACCATCTATTGATCAACGAGCTAGTCAACTAGAGGCTCACTAGGGACATGTTGTGGTCTATGTATTCACACATGTATTACGATTTCCGAATAACACAATTATAGCATGAACAATAGACAATTATCATGAATAAGGAAATATAATAATAACCATTTTATTATTGCCTCTAGGGCATATTTCCAACAGTCTCCCACTTGCACTAGAGTCAATAATCTAGTTACATTGTGATGAATCGAACACCCGTAGAGTTCTGGTGTTGATCATGTTTTGCTCGAGGAAGAGGTTTAGTCAACGGATCTGCGACATTCAGGTCCGTATGCACTTTACAAATATCTATGTCTCCATTTTGAACATTTTCACGAATGGAGTTGAAGCGACGCTTGATATGCCTGGTCTTCCTGTGAAACCTGGGCTCCTTGGCAAGGGCAATAGCTCTAGTGTTGTCACAGAAGAGAGTCATCGGGCCGGAAGCATTGGGAATAACTCCTAGGTCGGTAATGAACTCCTTTATCCAGATTGCTTCTTGTGCTGCCTCCGAGGCTGCCATGTACTCCGCTTCACATGTAGATCCCACCATGATGCTTTGCTTGCAACTGCACCAGCTGACTGCCCCACCATTCAAAATATACACGTATCCGGTTTGTGACTTAGAGTCATCCAGATCTATGTCTAAGCTAGCATCGACGTAACCCTTTACGACGAGCTCTTCGTCACCTCCATAAACGAGAAACATATCCTTAGTCCTCTTCAGGTACTTCAGGATGTTCTTGACCGCTGTCCAGTGTTCCATGCCAGGATTACTTTGGTACCTTCCTACCAAACTTATGGCAAGGTTTACATCAGGTCTGGTACACAACATGGCATACATGATAGACCCTATGGCCGAGGCATAGGGGACGACACTCATCTTTTCTCTATCTTCTGCCGTGGTCGGGCATTGAGCCGTGCTCAATCTCATACCTTGCAATACAGGCAAGAACCCCTTCTTGGACTGATCCATATTGAATTTCTTCAATATCTTGTCAAGGTACATACTTTGTGAAAGAAGAATGAGGCGTCTTGATCTATCTCTATAGATCTTGATGCCTAATATATAAGCAGCTTCTCCAAGGTCCTTCATTGAAAAACACTTGTTCAAGTAGGCCTTTATGCTTTCCAAGAATTCTATATCATTTCCCATCAATAGTATGTCAACCACATATAATATGAGAAATGCTACAGAGCTCCCACTCACTTTCTTGTCAACACAGGCTTCTCCATAAGTCTGCGTAAACCCAAACGCTTTGATCATCTCATCAAATCGAATGTTCCAACTCCGAGATGCTTGCACCAGCCCATAGATTGAGCGTTGGAGCTTGCACACCTTGTCAGCATTCTTAGGATCGACAAAACCTTCCGGCTGCATCATATACAATTCTTCCTTAAGGAAACCATTAAGGAATGCCGTTTTGAAGTCCATTTGCCATATCTCATAATCATAGAATGCGACAATTGCTAACATGATTCGGACGGACTTCAGCTTCGCTACGGGTGAGAAAGTCTCATCGTAGTCAACCCCTTGAACTTGTTGATAACCCTTAGCGACAAGCCGAGCCTTATAGATGGTCACATTACCATCCGCGTCTGTCTTCTTCTTAAAGATCCATTTATTTTCTATGGCTCACCGATCATCAGGCAAGTCAGTCAAAGTCCATACTTCGTTTTCATACATGGATCCTATCTCGGATTTCATGGCTTCCAACCATTTGTCGGAATCTAGGCCCGCCATTGCTTCTTCATAGTTCGAAGGTTCACCATTGTCTAACAACATGATTTCCAGGACAGGGTTGCCGTACCACTCTGGTGCGGAACGTGTCCTTGTGGACCTACGAAGTTCAGTAGCAACTTGATTTGAAGTTTCATGATCAACATCATTAACTTCCTCTCTAGTTGGTGCAGGCACCTCAAAAACATTTTCTTGAGCTGCGCCACTCTCCGGTTCAAGAGGCAATACTTCATCAAGTTCTACTTTCCTCCCACTTACTTCTTTCGAGAGAAACTCTTTCTCTAGAAAGGATCCATTCTTGGCAACAAAGATCTTCCCTTTGGATCTGAGGTAGAAGGTATACCCAATAGTTTCTTTAGGGTATCCTATGAAGATGCATTTTTCCGATTTGGGTTCGAGCTTTTCAGGTTGAAGTTTCTTGACATAAGCATCGCATCCCCAAACTTTTAGAAACGACAGCTTAGGTTTCTTAGCAAACCACAATTCATACGGTGTCGTCTCAACGGATTTCGGTGGAGCCCTATTTAAAGTGAATGCGGCAGTCTCTATACCATAACCCCAAAATGATAGCGGTAGATCGGTAAGAGACATCATAGATCGCACCATATCCAATAGGGTGCGATTACGACGTTCGGACACACCATTACGCTGTGGTGTTCCATGCGGCGTGAGTTGTGAAACTATTCCACATTTCCTTAAGTGCGTGCCAAATTCGTGACTCAAATATTCTCCCCCACGATCTGATCGTAAGAACTTGATTTTCCTGTCACGTTGATTCTCAACCTCACTCTGAAATTCCTTGAACTTTTCAAAGTTCTCAGACTTGTGTTTCATTAAGTAGACATACCCATATCTACTCAAGTCATCAGTAAGAGTGAGAACATAACGATAGCCACCGCGAGCCTCAACACTCATTGGACCGCACACATCAGTATGTATGATTTCCAATAAGTTGGTTGCTCGCTCCATTGTTCCGGAGAACGGTGTCTTGGTCATTTTGCCCATGAGGCATGGTTCACATGTGTCAAATGATTCATAATCAAGAGACTCCAAAAGTCCATCTTCATGGAGTTTCTTCATGCGTTTGACACCAATGTGACCAAGGCGGCAGTGCCACCAGTATGTGGGACTATCATTATCAACCTTACACCTTTTGGCATTCACACTATGAATATGTGTAACATCACGTTCGAGATTAAATAAGAATAAACCATTGACCAGCGGGGCATGACCATAAAACATGTCTCTCATATAAATAGAACAACCATTATTCTCAGATTTAAATGAGTAGCCATCTCGCATTAAACGAGATCCAGATACAATGTTCATGCTCAAAGCTGGTACTAAATAACAATTATTAAGGTTTAAAACTAACCCCGTAGGTAAATGTAGAGGTAGCGTGCCGACGGCGATCACATCGACCTTGGAACCATTCCCGACGCGCATCATCACCTCGTCCTTCGCCAGTCTCCGTTTATTCCGCAGTTCCTGTTTTGAGTTACAAATATGAGCAACTGCACCAGTATCAAATACCCAGGAGCTACTACGAGCGCTGTTTAGATACACATCAATAACATGTATATCACATATACCTTTGGTATTGCCGGCCTTCTTATCCTCTAAGTACTTGGGGCAGTTCCGCTTCCAGTGACCATTTCCCTTGCAATAAAAGCACTCAGTCTCAGGCTTGGGTCCATTCTTTGGCTTCTTCCCGGCAGCTTGCTTACTGGGCGCGGCAACTCCCTTGCCATCCTTCTTGAAGTTCTTTTTACCCTTGCCTTTCTTGAACTTAGTGGTTTTATTCAGCATCAACACTTGATGTTCCTTTTTGATTTCCACCTCCGCCGATTTCAGCATTGAATATACCTCGGGAATGGTCTTTTCCATCCCCTGCATATTGAAGTTCATCACAAAGCTCTTGTAGCTAGGTGGGAGCGACTGAAGGATTCTGTCAACGACCGCATCATCCGGGAGATTAACTCCCAGCAGAGACAAGCGGTTGTGCAACCCAGACATTTTGAGTATGTGCTCGCTGACGGAACTATTCTCCTCCATCTTACAACTGTAGAACTTGTCGGAGACTTCATATCTCTTGACCTGGGCATGAGCTTGGAAAACCATTTTCAGCTCTTGGAACATCTCATATGCTCCGTGTTGCTCAAAACGCTTTTGGAGCCCCGGTTCTAAGTTGTAAAGCATGCCGCACTGAACCAGGGAGTAATCATCACTACGCGTCTGCCAAGCATTCATAACGTCTTGTTCTGCAGGGAAAATAGGTGCTTCACCTAGTGGTGCATCAAGGACATATGCTTTCTTGGCAGCTATGAGGATAATCCTCAGGTTACGGACCTAGTCCGTGTAGTTGCTGCCATCGTCTTTCAGCTTGGTTTTCTCTAGGAACACGTTGAAGTTGACGGCAACATTAGCGTGGGCCATTTTGAAGGAAATATGCCCTAGAGGCAATAATAAAGTTATTATTTATTTCCTTATATCATGATAAATGTTTATTATTCATGCTAGAATTGTATTAACCGGAAACATAATACATGTGTGAATACATAGACAAACATAGTGTCACTAGTATGCCTCTACTTGACTAGCTCGTTGATCAAAGATGGTTAAGTTTCCTAGCCATAGACATGAGTTGCATTTGATTAACGGGATCACATCATTAGGAGAATGATGTGATTGACTTGACCCATTTCGTTAGATTAGCACTTGATCGTTTAGTTTGTTGCTATTGCTTTCTTCATGATTATACATGTTGCTATGACTATGAGATTATGCAACTCCTGTTTACTGGAGGAACACTTTGTGTGCTACCAAACGTCACAACATAACTGGGTGACTATAAAGGTGCTCTACAGGTGTCTCTGAAGGTACTTGTTGGGTTGGTGTATTTCGAGATTAGGATTTGTCACTCCGATTGTCGGAGAGGTATCTCTGGGCCCTCTCGGTAATGCACATCACATAAGCCTTGCAAGCATTGCAACTAATAAGTTAGCTGCGGGATGATGTATTACGGAACGAGTAAAGAGACTTGCCGGTAACGAGATTGAACTAGGTATTGAGATACGGACGATCAAATCTCAGGCAAGTAACATACCGATGACAAAGGGAACAACGTATGTTGTTATGCGGTCTGACCGATAAAAGATCTTCATAGAATATGTAGGAGCCAATATGAGCATCCAGGTTCTGCTATTGGTTATTGACCGGAGACGTGTCTCGGTCATGTCTACATTATTCTCGAACCCGTAGGGTCCGCACGCTTAATGTTACGATGACGTTTCATTATGAGTTTATATATTTTGATGTACCAAAGGTTGTTCGGAGTCCCGGATATGATCATGGACATGACGAGGAGTCTCAAAATGGTCGAGACATAAAGATCGATATATTGGACAGCTATATTCGGACACCGGAAGTGTTTCGGGTGATTTCGGAGAAAACCGGAGTGTCGGAAGGGTTACCGGAACCCCCTGGGGAAGTATTGGGCCTTAGTGGGCCTGAGGGGAGAGAGAGGGCAGCAGCCCAGGAGGTGGCGCGCCCCCTCCCATGGGGAGTCTGAATTGGACTAGGGGAGGGGGGCGCGGCTCCTCTTTCCCTCTCCCTCTCCCTCTCTTCCCTTCCCCCTTCTCTCTTCCTAGTTGGACTAGGAAAGGGGAGTCCTACTCCTACAAGGAGGAGGACTCCCCCCTCCTTGGCGCGCCCCAAGGGCCGGCGGGCCTCTCCCCCTTGCTCCTTTATATACAGGGGCAGGGGGGCACCTCTAGGCACACAAGTTGATCTTCGTGATCGTTCTCTTAGCCGTGCGCGGTGCCCCCTCCACCATAATCCTTGATAATATTGTAGCGGTGCTTAGGCGAAGCCCTGCGATGGTAGAACATCAAGATCGTCACCACGCCGTCGTGCTGACAGTACTCTTCCTCGACACTTTGCTGGATCGGAGTCCGGGGATCGTCATCGAGCTGAACGTGTGCTAGAACTCGGAGGTGTCGTAGTTTCGGTGCTTGATCGGTTGGGCCATGAAGACGTACGACTACATCAACCACGTTGTGCTAACGCTTCCGCTTCCGGTCTACGAGGGTACGTAGACAACACTCTCCCCTCTCGTTGCTATGCATCACCATGATCTTGCGTGTGCGTAGGGAAATTTTTGAAATTATTACGTTCCCCAACAGTGGCATCCGAGCCAGGTTTTATGCGTTGATGTTATGCATGAGTAGAACACAAATGAGTTGTGGGTGATATAAGTCATACTGCTTACCAGCATGTCATACTTTGGTTCGGCGGTATTTTTCGATGAAGCGGCCCGGACCGACATTATGCGTACGCTTACGCGAGACTGGTTCTACCGACGTGCTTTGCACACAGGTGGCTGGCGGGTGTCAGTTTCTCCAACTTTAGTTGAACCGAGTGTGGCTATGCCCGGTCCTTGCGAAGGTTAAAACAACACCAACTTGACAAACTATCGTTGTGGTTTTTTGATGCGTAGGTAAGAACGGTTCTTGCTAAAGCCCGTAGCAGCCACGTAAAACTTGCAACAACAAAGTAGAGGACGTCTAACTTGTTTTTGCAGGGCATGTTGTGATGTGATATGGTCAAGACATGATGCTAAATTTTATTGTATGAGATGATCAAGTTTTGTAACCGAGTTATCGGCAACTGGCAGGAGCCATATGGTTGTCGCTTTATTGTATGCAATGCAATTGCATTGTAATGCTTTACTTTATCAATAAGCGGTAGCGATAGTTGTGGAAGCATAAGTTTTGGCGAGACGACAACAATGCTGCGATGGTGATCAAGGTGTTGCACCGGTGACGATGGTGATCATGACGGTGCTTCGAATATGGTGATCACAAGCACAAGATGATGATGGCCATATCATATCACTTATATTGATTGCATGT
Organism: Triticum dicoccoides; assembly: GCF_002162155.2. Classification (NCBI taxonomy): domain Eukaryota; kingdom Viridiplantae; phylum Streptophyta; class Magnoliopsida; order Poales; family Poaceae; genus Triticum; species Triticum dicoccoides. The sequence continues at coordinate 77,939,628 of NC_041380.1, forward strand.
GATGTTTATCTTTTATGCATCTTACCTTGCTTTGATTGACGGTAGCATTATAAGATGATCCCTCACTAAATTATCAAAGTATAAGTGTTCTCCCTGAGTATGCACCGTTGCGAAAGTTCTTCGTGCTGAGACACCACGTGATGATCGGGTGCGATAGGCTCTACATTCAAATACAACGGGTGCAAAACAGTTGCACACGCGGAATACTCAGGTTTAACTTGACGAGCCTAGCATATAACAGATATGGCCTCGGAACACGGAGACCGAAATGTCGAGCGTGAATCATATAGTAGATATGATCAACATATTGATGTTCACCATTGATACTACTCCATCTCACGTGATGATCGGACATGGTTTAGTTGATTTGGATCACGTGATCACTTAGAGAATTAGAGGAATATCTTTCTAAGGGGGAGTTCTTAAGTAATATGATTAATTGAACTTAAATTTATCATGAACTTAGTACCTGATAGTATCTTGATTGTCTATGTTTGATTGTAGATAGATGGCTCGTGCTATTGTTCCGTTGAATTTTAATGCGTTCCTTGAGAAAGCAAAGTTGAAAGATGATGGTAGCAATTACACGGACTGGGTCCATAACTTGAGGATTATTCTCATTGTTGCACAGAAGAATTACGTCCTAGAAGCACCGCTAAGTGCCAAGCCTGCTGCAGGAGCAACACCAGATGTTATGAACGTCTAGCAAAGCAAAGCTGATGACTACTCGATAGTTCAGTGTGCCATGCTTTACGGCTTAGAACCGGGTCTTCAATGATGTTTTGAACGTCATGGAGCATATGAGATGTTTCAGGAGTTGAAGTTAATATTTCAAGCAAATGCCCGGATTGAGAGATATGAAGTCTCCAATAAGTTCTATAGCTGCAAGATGGAGGAGAATAGTTCTGTCAGTGAACATATACTCAAAATGTCCGGGTATCATAATCACTTGACTCAACTGGGGGTTAATCTTCCTGTTGATAGGTCATTGACAGAGTTCTTCAATCACTGCCACCAAGCTACAAAAGCTTCGTGATGAACTATAATATGCAAGGGATGAATAAGACTATTCCTGAGCTCTTCGCAATGCTAAAAGCCGCGGAGGTAGAAATCAAGAAGGAGCATCAAGTGTTGATGGTCAATAAGACCACCAGTTTCAAGAAAAAGGGCAAAGGGAAGAAGAAAGGAAACTTCAAGAAGAACATCAAACAAGTTGCTGCTCAGGAGAAGAAACCCAAGTCTGGACCTAAGCCTGAAACTGAGTGCTTCTACTGCAAGCAGACTGGTCATTGGAAGCGGAACTGCCCCAAGTATTTGACGGATAAGAAGGATGGCAAAGTGAACAAAGGTATATGTGGTATACATGTTATTGATGTGTACCTTACTAATGCTTGCAGTAGCACCTGGGTATTTGATACTGGTTCTGTTGCTAACATTTGCATCTCGAAATAGGGGCTACGAATCAAGCGAAGATTGGCTAAGGACGAGGTGACGATGCGCGTGGGAAATGGTTCCAAAGTCGATGTGATTGCGGTCAGCACGCTACCCCTACATCTACCTTCGGGATTAGTATTAGACCTAAATAATTGTTATTTGGTGCCAGCGTTGAGCATGAACATTATATCTAGATCTTGTTTGATGCGAGACGGTTATTCATTTAAATCAGAGAATAATGGTTGTTCTATTTATATGAGTAATATCTTTTATGGTCATGCACCCTTGAAGAGTGGTCTATTTTTGATGAATCTCAATAGTAGTGATACACATATTCATAATGTTGAAATCAGAAGATGCAGAGTTGATAATGATAGTGCAACTTATTTGTGGCACTGCCATTTAGGTCATATCGGTGTAAAGCGCATGAAGAAACTCCATAGTGATGGACTTTTGGAACCACTTGATTATGAATCACTTGGTACTTGCGAACCGTGCCTCATGGGTAAGATGACTAAAACGCCGTTCTCCGGTACTATGGAGAGAGCAACGGATTGGTTGGAAATCATACATACAGATGTATGTGGTCCAATGAATGTTGAGGCTCATGGCGGATATCGTTATTTTCTCACCTTCATAGATGATTTAAGCAGATATGGGTATATCTACTTAATGAAACATAAGTCTGAAACATTTGAAAAGTTTAAAGAATTTCAGAGTGAAGTTGAAAATCATCGTAACAAGAAAATAAAGTTTCTACGATCTGATCGTGGAGGAGAATATTTGAGTTACGAGTTTGGTCTACATTTGAAACAATGCGGAATAGTTTCGCAACTCACGCCACCCGGAACACTATAGCGTAATGGTGTGTCCTAACGTCGTAATCGTACTTTATTAGATATGGTGCGATCTATGATGTCTCTTACTGATTTACCGTTATCATTTTGGGGTTATGCTTTAGAGACGGCTGCATTCACATTAAATAGGACACCATCGAAATCCGTTGAGACGACGCCTTATGAACTGTGGTTTGGCAAGAAACCAAAGTTGTCGTTTCTAAAAGTTTGGGGCTGCGATGCTTATGTGAAAAAGCTTCAACCTGATAAGCTCGAACCCAAATCGGAGAAATGTGTCTTCATAGGATACCCAAAGGAGACTGTTGGGTACACCTTCTATCACAGATCCGAAGGCAAGACTTTTGTTGCTAAATTCGGAGTTTTTCTAGAGAAGGAGTTTCTCTCGAAAGAAGTGAGTGGGAGAAAAGTAGAACTTGATGAGGTAACTATACCTGCTCCCTTGTTGGAAAGTAGTACATCACAGAAACTGGTTTCTGTGACACTTACACCAATTAGTGAGGAAGCTAAAGATAATGATCATGAAACTTCAGATCAAGTTACTACCGAACCTCGTAGATCAACTAGAGTAAGATCCGCACCAGAGTGGTACGGTAATCCTGTTCTAGAAGTCATGCTACTAGATCATGATGAACCTACGAACTATGAAGAAGCGATGGTGAGCCCAGATTCCGCAAAATGGCTAGAAGCCATGAAATCTGAGATGGGATCCATGTATGAGAACAAAGTGTGGACTTTGGTTGACTTGCCCGTTGATCGGCAAGCAATTGAGAATAAATGGATCTTCAAGAAGAAGACTGATGCTGACGGTAATGTTACTGTCTATAAAGCTCGACTTGTTGCAAAAGGTTTTCGATAAGTTCAAGGGATTGACTATGATGAGACCTTCTCACCCGTAGCGATGCTTAAGTCTGTCCGAATCATGTTAGCAATTGCCGCATTTTATGATTATGAAATTTGGTAAATGGATGTCAAAACTGCATTCCTGAATGGATTTATGGAAGAAGAGTTGTATATGATGCAACTAGAAGGTTTTTTCGATCCAAAGGGAGCTAACAAAGTGTGCAAGCTCTAGCGATCCATTTATGGACTGGTGCAAGCCTCTAGGAGTTGGAATAAACGCTTTGATAGTGTGATCAAAGCATTTGGTTTTATACAGACTTTTGGAGAAGCTTGTATTTACAAGAAAGTGAGTGGGAGCTCTGTAGCATTTCTGATATTATATGTGGATGACATATTATTGATTGGAAATAATATAGAATTTCTGGATAGCATAAAGGGATACTTGAATAAGAGTTTTTCAATGAAAGACCTCGGTGAAGTTGCTTACATATTGGGCATTAAGATCTATAGAGATAGATCAAGACGCTTAATTGGACTTTCACAAAGCACATACCTTGACAAGGTTTTGAAGAAGTTCAAAATGGATCAAGCAAAGAAAGGGTTCTTGCCTGTGTTACAAGGTGTGAAGTTGAGTAAGACTCAATGTCCGACCACCGCAGAAGATAGAGAGAAAATGAAAGATGTTCCCTATGCTTCAGCCATAGGCTCTATCATGTATGCAATGCTGTGTACCAGACTTGATGTGTGCCTTGCTATAAGTCTAGCAGGGAGGTACCAAAGTAATCCAGGAGTGGATCACTGGACAGCGGTCAAGAACATCCTGAAATACCTGAAAAGGACTAAGGATATGTTTCTCGTATATGGAGGTGACAAAGAGCTCATCGTAAATGGTTACATTGATGCAAGCTTTGACACTGATCCGGATGATTCTAAATCGCAAACCGGATACGTATTTTTACTAAACGGAGGAGCTGTCAGTTGGTCCAGTTCAAAACAAAGCGTCGTGGCGGGATCTACATGTGAATCAGAGTACATAGCTGCTTCGGAAGCAGCAAATGAAGGAGTCTGGATGAAGGAGTTCATATCAGATCTAGGTGTCATACCTAGTGCATCGGGTCCAATGAAAATCTTTTGTGACAATACTGGTGCAATTGTCTTGGCAAAGGAATCCAAATTTCACAAGAGAACCAAGCACATCAAGAGACGCTTCAATTCCATTCGGGATTTAGTCCAAGTGGGAGACATAGAAATTTGCAAGATACATATGGATCTGAATGTTGCAGACCCGCTGACTAAGCCTCTTCCATGAGTAAAACATGATCAGCACCAAGGCTCCATGGGTGTTAGAATCATTACTGTGTAATCTAGATTATTGACTCTAGTGCAAGTGGGAGACTGAAGGAAATATGCCCTAGCAGCAATAATAAAGTTATTATTTATTTCCTTATATCATGATAAATGTTTATTATTCATGCTAGAATTGTATTAACCAGAAACATAATACATGTGTGAATACATGGACAAACATACTGTCACTAGTATGCCTCTACTTGACTAGCTCGTTGATCGAAGATGGTTAAGTTTCCTAGTCATAGACATGAGTTGTCATTTGATTAACGGGATCACATCATTAGGAGAATGATGTGATTGACTTGACCCATTACGTTAGCTTAGCACTTGATCGTTTAGTTTGTTGCTATTGCTTTCTTCATGACTTATACATGTTCCTATGACTATGAGATTATGCAACTCCCGTTTACTGGAGGAACACTTTGTGTGCTACCAAACGTCAGAACGTAACTGGGTGATTATAAAGGTGCTCTACAGGTGTCTCCGAAGGTACTTGTTGGGTTGGCGTATTTCGAGATTAGGATTTGTCACTCCGATTGTCGGAGAGGTATCTCTGGGCCCTCTCGGTAATGCACATCACATAAGCCTTGCAAGCATTGCAACTAATAAGTTAGCTGCGGGATGATGTATTACGGAACGAGTAAAGAGACTTGCCGGTAACGAGATTGGACTAGGTATTGAGATACCGACGATCAAATCTCGGGCAAGTAACATACCGATGACAAAGAGAACAACGTATGTTGTTATGCGGTCTGACCGATAAAAGATCTTCGTAGAATATGTAGGAGCCAATATGAGCATCCAGGTTCCGCTATTGGTTATTGACCGGAGACGTGTCTTGGTCATGTCTACATTATTCTCGAACCCGTAGGGTCCGCACGCTTAACGCTACGATGACAGTTTCATTATGAGTTTATATATTTTGATGTAACAAAGGTTGTTCGGAGTCCCGGATATGATCACAGACATGACGAGGAGTCTCGAAATGGTCGAGACATAAATATAGATATATTGGACGGCTATATTTGGACACCGGAAGTGTTTCGGGTGATTTCGGAGAAAACCGGAGTGCCGGAAGGGTTACCGGAACCCCCCGAGGAAGTATTGGGCCTTAGTGGGCCTGAGGGGAGAGAGAGGGCAGCAGCTCAGGAGGTGGCACGCCCCCTCCCATGGGGTGTCCGAATTGTACTAGGGGAGGGGGGCGCGGCCCCTCTTTCCCTCTCCCTCTCCCTCTCTTTCCTTCCCCCCTTCTCTCTTCCTAGTTGGACTAGGAAAGGGGAGTCCTACTCCTACAAGGAGGACTCCCCCCTCCTTGGCGCGCCCCAAGGGCCGGCCGGCCTCTCCCCCTTGCTCCTTTATATACAGGGATAGGGGGGCACCTCTAGACACACAGGTTGATCTTCGTGATCGTTCTCTTCGCCGTGTGCGGTGCCCCCCTCCACCATAATCCTCGATAATATTGTAGCGGTGCTTAGGAGAAGCCCTGCGACGGTAGAACATCAAGATCGTCACCACGCTGTCGTGCTGACGGAACTCTTCCCCGACACTTTGCTGGATCGGAGTCCGAGGATCGTCATCGAGCTGAACGTGTGCTAGAACTCGGAGGTGCCGTAGTTTCGGTGCTTGATTGGTCGGGCCGTGAAGACGTACGACTACATCAACCGCGTTGTGCTAACGCTTCCGCTTCCGGTCTACGAGGGTACGTAGACAACACTCTCCCCTCTCGTTGCTATGCATCACCATGATCTTGCATGTGCGTAGGGAAATTTTTGAAATTACTACGTTCCCCAACACATTTGATCTACAAGACATATTGCAAAGATTTTTAGACTATGTTCATGATAATTAAGTTCATCTAATCAAATTATTTAATGAACTCCCACTCAGATAGACATTCCTCTAGTCATGTGAGTTATACATGATCCGAGTCAACTAGGCCGTGTCCGATCATCAGGTGAGACGGACTAGTCATCATCGGTGAACATTTTCATGTTGATCGTATCTTCTATACGACTCATGTTCGACCTTTCGGTCTTCCGTGTTCCGAGGCCATGTCTGTACATGCTAGGCTCGTCAAGTCAACCTAAGTGTATTGCGTGTGTAAATCTGGCTTACACCCGTTGTATGCGAACATTAGAACCTATCACACCGATCATCACGTGGTGCTTCGGAACAATGGACCTTAGCAACGGTGCATAGTTAGGGGAACACTTTCTTGAAATTATTGCGAGGGATCATCTTATTTATGCTACCATCGTTCTAAGCAAATAAGATGTAAAACATAATAAACATCACATGCAATCAAATAGTGACATGATATGGCCAATATCATTTTGCTCCTTTTGATCTCCATCTTCGGGGCGCCATGATCATCATCGTCACCGGCATGACAACATGACCTCCATCATCATGATCTCCATCATCGTGTCTTCATGAAGTTGTCTCGCCAACTATTACTTCTACTACTATGGCTAACGATTAGCGATAAAGTAAAGTAATTACATGACGTTTATGTTGACACGCAGGTCATAAATAAATTAAGACAACTCCTATGGCTCCTGCCGGTTGTCATACTCATCGACATGCAAGTCGTGATTCCTATTACAAGAACATGCTCAATCTCATACATCACATATATCATTCATCACATCCTTTTGGCCATATCACATCACACGGCATATGCTGCAAAAACAAGTTAGATGTCCTCTAATTGTTGTTGCAAGTTTTACGTGGCTGCTATAGGTTTCTATCAAGAACATTTCTGACCTTGCCAAAACCACAACGTGATATGCCAATTTCTATTTACCCTTCATAAGGACCCTTTTCATCGAATCCGATCCGACTAAAGTGGGAGAGACAAACACCCGCTAGCCACCTAATGCAACTAGTGCATGCCAGTCGGTGGAACCAGTCTCACGTAAGTGTACGTGTAAGGTCGGTCCGGGCCGCTTCATCCCACGATGCTGCCGAATCAAGATAAGACTAGTAACGGCAAGTAAATTGAAAAAATCGACGCCCACAACAACTTGCGTTCTACTCGTGCATAGAAACTACGCATAGACCTAGCTCTGATACCACTCTGGTGGGGATCGTAGCAGAAATTTAAAATTTTCTACGCATCACCAAGATCAATCTATGGAGTCATCTAGCAACGAGAGGGAGAGGAGTGCATCAACATACCCTTGTAGATCGCGAGCGGAAGCGTTCAAGAGAACGGGGTTGATGGAGTCGTACTCGACGTGATCCAAATCACCAATGATCCTAGCGCCGAACGGACGGCACCTCCGCGTTCAACACACATACGGAGCGGAGACGTCTCCCACGCCTTGATCCAGCAAGGAGGAGGGAGAGGTTAAGGAAGAGGGCTCCAACAGCAGCACGACGGCATGGTGGTGGTGGAGCGACAGTACTCCGGCAGGGCTTCGCCAAGCTCTTAACGGAGGAGGAGAGGTGTTGGGGAGGGGAGGGGCTGCGCCTTTGATGTGTTGTGCAGCCCTCCCCTTGCCCCTCTATTTATAGGGGAAGGAGGAAGGGGGGCGGCGGCCAAGGGGGTGGCTTGCCCTCGAAGCAAGGGGGGCACCCCCTCTAGGGCTTCCCCCCAACCCTAGGCGCATGGGCCCAAGGGGGGATGTGCCCAGACCACTTGGGGCTGGTTCCCTTTCCTCTACGGCCCATGAGTCCCTCCGAGAGAGGTGTCCCCTCCCGGTGGACCCCCGGAACCCCTCCGGTGGCCTTGGTACAATACAGATATGCCCCCGAACCTTTCTGGTGACCGTATGACAACTTCCTATATACAAATCTTCACCTCCAGACCATTCTGGAACTCCTCGTGATGTCCAGGATCTCATCCGGGACTCCGAACAACATTCAGTAATCACATACAAGTCTTCCTAATAACCCTAGCGTCATCGAACCTTAAGTGTGTAGACCCTACGGGTTCGGGAACCATGCAGACATGACCGAGACAACTCTCCGGCCAATAACCAACAGCGGGATCTGGATACCCATGTTGGCTCCCACATGTTCCACAATGATCTCATTGGATGAACCACGATGTTGAGGATTCAAGCAATCCCGTATACAATTCCCTTTGTCAATCGGTATGTTACATGCCCGACATTCGATCGTCGGTATCTCAATACCTCGTTCAATCTCGTTACCGGCAAGTCACTTTACTCGTTCCGTAACACATCATCCCGTGACCAACCCTTAGTCACATTGAGCTCATTACGATGATGTCTTACTGAGTGGGCCCAGAGATACCTCACCGTCATACGGAGGGACAAATCCCAGTCTTGATTCGTGCCAACCCAACAGACACTTTTGGAGATACTCGTAGTGCACCTTTATAGTCACCCAGTTACGTTGTGACGTTTGGCACACCCAAAGTATTCCTACAGTATCCGGGAGTTTCACAATCTCATGGTCTAAGGAAAAGATACTTGACATTAGAAAAGCTTTAGCAGATGAACTACACGAACTTGCGCTATGCTTAGGATTGGGTCTTGTCCATCACATCATTCTCCTAATGATGTGATCCCGTTATCAATGATATCCAATGTCCATGGTGAGGAAACCGTAACCATCTATTGATCAACGAGCTAGTCAACTAGAGGCTCACTAGGGACATGTTGTGGTCTATGTATTCACACATGTATTACGATTTCCGGATAACACAATTATAGCATGAACAATAGACAATTATCATGAACAAGGAAATATAATAATAACCATTTTATTATTGCCTCTAGGGCATATTTCCAACATTGGGTTCAACACTCTTACTTATCGAAAGGACTACGATAGATCCCCTATACTTGTGGGTCCTCAAGACTCTTTTCTGGCACCCTTGCCGGGGAGTGAGGCACCTTTGGTAGGTGGAATTTGGTAAGGAAAAATTTATATAGTGTGCTAAAATTTACTGTAACTTATTACTATGGAAAGTAATCCTCTGAGGGGCTTGTTCGGGGTATCTTCACCTCGACCAGTAGAGCAAAGAGTTGCTCCTCAACCTACTGAACCTACTGAAAATGAAAATGCAAATGTCTACTTTGAAATTCCTTCGGGTATGATAGAAAAACTTCTAGCTAATCCTTTTGCAGGAGATGGAACATTACATCCTCATGAGCACCTAATATATGTGTATGAAGTTTGTGGATTATTTAAGCTTGCGGGTATGCCCGATGATGTTATCAAGAAGAAGGCCTTCCCTTTATCTTTGGAGGGAGATGCATTGACATGGTATAGGCTATGTGATGATATGGGATCATGGAACTACAAATGATTGAAATTGGAATTTCATCAGAAGTTTTATCCTATGCATCTTGTTCATCGTGATCGTAATTATATATATATATATTGGCCTCGCGAAGGAGAAAGCATCGCTCAAGCTTGGGGGAGGATTAAATCAATGTTATATTCATGCCCCAATCATGAGCTCTCAAGAGAAATGATTATCCAAAAAAATTATGCTCGACTTTCTGATAACAATCGCACCATGCTCGATACTTCTTGTGCTCGCTCTTTTATGATGAAGACTATTGAATTCAAGTGGGATTTATTGGAAATAATTAAATGCAACTCTGAAGATTGGGATATCGACGAAGGCAAGGAGTCAGGTATGACACCTAAGTTTGATTGTGTTAAATCTTTTATGGATACCGATGTTTTTTTGTAAATTTAGCACTAAATATGGACTTGACTCTGCGATAGTAGCTTATTTCTATGAATCTTTTGCTACTCATGTTGATCTCCCTAAGGATAAGTGGTTTAAATATCATCCTCCCATAGAAGTAAAAGTAGCTGCACCTATTAAAGTTGAAGAAAAGACTATCACTTATAATGATCCTATTGCTTATGTTGAGAAACCACCTTTTCATGTTAGGATAAAAGATCATGATAAAGCTTCAACTGTGGTTCGTAAAAGCAATATTAGAACCTATACACCTCCTGAGCAAGCTAAAGTTGAACCTAATATTTCTATTGTTAAGGATCTCTTGGCTGATAATATTGATGGGCATGTTATTTATTTCTGTGATGAAACTGCTAGAATTGCTAAACCTTGTGCTAAAGATAAACATAGACCTGTGGTAGGCATGCATGTTATTTCTGTTAAAATAGGAGATCATTGTTATCATGGCTTGTGTGATATGGGTGCTAGTGCTAGTGCAATACCTATTGACTTGTACAAAGAAATTATGCATGATATTGCACCCGCTGAGTTAGAAGATATTAATGTCACAATTAAACTTTCCAATAGAGATACTATTTCACCAATTGGGATTGTTAGAGATGTTGAAGTCTTGTGTGAGAAAACTAAATATCCTACTGATTTTCTTGTTCTTGGTTCCCCACAAGATAGCTTTTGTCCCATTATATTTGGTAGACCCTTCTTAAACACCGTTAATGCTAGGATAGATTGCGAAAAGGATGTTGTTACTATTGGTTTAGGTGATATGTCTCATGAGTTCAACTTTTCTAAATTTCGTAGACAACACCGTGAAGAGGAATTGCCTAGTAAGGATGAAATTATTGGTCTTACTTCTATTGCCGTACCTCCTAGTGATGCTTTAGAACAATATTTGCTAGACCATGAAAATGATATGTTTATGAATGAAAGAAGGGAAATAGATGAAGTGTTCTTTAAACAGGGACCTATTCTGAAACACAACTTGCCTGTTGAAATCTTAGGGGGTCCTCCTCCACCCAAGGGTGATCCCGTGTTTGAGCTTAAACCACTACCCGATACTCTTAAATATATTTATCTTGATGAAAAGAAGATATATCCTGTTATTATTAGTGGTAACCTTTCAGAGAAGGAGGAAGAAAAATTATTGAGAACTCTAAAGAAGCACCGTGCTGCGATTGGATATACTCTTGATGATCTTAAGGGCATTAGTCCCACTCTATGTCAACACAAAATAAATTTGGAGAAAGATGCCAAACCAGTTATTAATCACCAAGGACGGCTGAATCCTAAGATGAAAGAAGTGGTAAGAAAAGAAATACTAAAGCTCCTTGAGGCAGGTATAATTTATCCCGTTGCTGATAGTCAGTGGATAAGTCCTGTCCATTGTGTTCCTAAGAAGGGAGGTATTACTGTCGTTCCTAATGATAAAGATGAATTGATTCCGCAAAGAATTATTATAAGTTATAGGATGGTAATTGATTTCCGTAAATTACATAATGCTACTAAAAAAGATCATTACCCCTTACCTTTCATTGATCAAATGCTAGAAAGATTATCCAAACATACACATTTTTGCTTTCTAGATGGTTATTCTGGTTTCTCTCAAATACCTATGTCAGTTGAGGATCAATCAAAGACCACTTTTACTTGCCCTTTCGGTACTTTTGCTTATAGACGTATGCCTTTTGGTTTATGTAATGCACCTGCTACCTTTCAAAGATGCATGATGGCTATATTTTCTGATTTTTGTGAAAAGATATGTGAGGTATTCATGGATGATTTCTCCGTTTATGGATCTTCTTTTGATGATTGCTTAAGCAACCTTGATCGAGTTTTGCAGAGATGTGAAGAAACTAACCTTGTCTTCAATTGGGAGAAATGCCACTTTATGGTTAATGAAGGTATTGTCTTGGGGCACAAAATTTCTGAAAGAGGCATTGAAGTTGATAAAGCTAAAGTTGATGCTATTGAAAAGATGACGTGTCCCAAGGACATCAAAGGTATAAGAAGTTTCCTTGGTCATGCCAGTTTTCATAGGAGGTTCATTAAGGACTTCTCAAAAATTTCTCGGCCTCTGACTAATTTATTACAAAAACATATACTTAAGAAAGCATTTGAAATACTTAAGAAAGCATTGATCTCTGCACCTATTGTTTAGCCACCTGATTGGAATTTACCTTTTGAAATTATGTGTGATGCTAGTGATTATGCTGTGGGTGCTGTTCTAGGGCAAAGAGTTGATAAGAAATTAAATGTTATTCAATATGCTAGTAAAACTCTAGACAATGCCTAGAGAAATTGTGCTACAACCGAAAAAGAATTCTTAGCAGTTGTATTTGCTTGTGATAAGTTCAGACCTTATATTGTTGATTCTAAAGTAACTATTCACACGGATCATGCTGCTATTAAATATATTATGGAAAATAAAGATGCTAAACCTAGACTTATTAGATGGGTTCTCTTGCTACAAGAATTTGATTTGCATATTATTGATAGAAAGGGAGCTGAGAACCCCGTTGCAGATAACTTATCTAGGTTGGAAAATGTTCTTGATGACCCACTACCTATTGATGATAACTTTCCTGATGAACAACAAAATGTCATAAATGCTTCCCATACTGCTCCATGGTATGATGATTATGCTAATCACATTGTTGCTAAATTTATACCACCTAGTTTCACATACCAGCAAAAGAAAAAGTTTTTCTATGATTTACGACATTACTTCTGGGATGACCCACACCTTTATAAAGAAGGAGTAGATGGTGTTATTAGATGTTGTGTACCTGAGCATGAACAGGAATAGATCCTACGCAAGTGTCACTCCGAAGCTTATGGAGGACACCACGCTGGAGATAGAACTGCACATAAGGTATTGCAATCCGGTTTTTATTGGCCTACTCTCTTCAAGGATGCCCGTAAGTTTGTTGTATCTTGTGATGAATGTCAAAGAATTGGTAATATTAGTAGACGTCAAGAAATGCCTATGAATTATTCACTTGTTATTGAACCATTTGATGTTTGGGGCTTTGATTATATGTGACATTTTCCTGCCTCTAATGGGTATACACATATTTTAGTTCCTGTTGATTACGTTACTAAGTGGGTAGAAGCTAATCCAACTAGTAGTGCTGATCATAGCACCTCTATTAAGATGCTTAAAGAAGTTATTTTTCCGAGGTTTGGAGTCCCTAGATATTTAATGACTAATGGTGGTTCACATTTTATTCATGGTGCTTTCCGTAAAATGCTTGCTAAGTATGATGTTAATCATAGAATTGCATCTCCTTATCACCCACAGTCTAGTGGTCAAGTAGAATTGAGTAATAGAGAACTCAAATTAATTTTGCAAAAGACTGTTAATAGATCTAGAAAGAATTGGTCCAAGAAACTTGGTGATGCATTATGGGCCTATAGAACTGCATATAAAAATCCTATCGGTATGTCTCTGTATAAAATGGTTTATGGAAAAGCATGTCACTTACCTCTCGAACTAGAACATAAGGCTTATTGGGCTATTAAAGAGCTCAATTATGATTTCAAACTTGTCGGTGAGAAAAGGTTATTTGATATTATCTCACTTGATGAATGGAAAACCCAAGCCTATGAGAATGCCAAATTGTTTAAAGAAAAAGTTAAAAGATGGCATGACAAAAGATACAAAAGCGTGAGTATAATGTAGGTGATTATGTATTGCTATACAACTCTTGTTTAAGATTTTTTGCAGGAAAACTTCTCTCTAAATGGGAAGGTGTTATCAAGGAGGTCTATCGTTCCGGTGCCATAAAAATCAACAACTTCGAAGGCACAAATCCGAAGGTGGTGAACGGTCAAAGAATCAAACATTATATCTCAGTTAATCCTATAACTGTTGAAACCAATGTTATTGAAACCGTAACCCCAGAGGAATACATAGGGGACACTTTCCGGAACGTTTCAGACTCTGAAAAGGAATAGGTACGTGGTACGGTAAGTAAACCGACTCCAAAACAGTTCTAATGGCAATTTTTCTCCGTTTTGGAATATTTAGAAAAATAGAAAAATAAGAAGTAGTCCGGGAAGGACACGAGGGCTCCATGAGGGTGGAGGGCGCGCCCTACACCCTGGGCGCGCCCCTACCTCCTCGGCACCTCGTGTGCTCTCTGGACTCCGTTTTCTTGCACATTACGTATTTTGGGCGGTAAAAATTCATTATATAATCTCCCAGAGGTTTTGACTCCGGTATCATGCATATACCTCTCGTCTTTGTTTCGAGCTATTTTTTTGACAGATCTAGGTCGTCATGTCATCTTCAAGCGCCCCCAAGGACAAGTTCTTCGAGAAGGTCATCAACCCCTACCTCGCAGAGGTGCTGCAACACCCTCAAACCATTGAGATGCGTGAGGGGTTGTTGCACATCCGCGATGTTGAGGGACCAAGGAAGACCGGAAGCACAGATGCAAGGCTCGAGGCATTGGAGCAACAAGTTTTCAAGTGTCAGGAGATGGTGGAGCATGGACTTGACTCCAATCACATTATGATCATGGATTTCACCAACAACCACAAGATGGACGTTAAGGACATTGGGGAGGCCATCGTCAAGCTTCATGAGAAAATCAAGCACCTCCAAGCCCAGATCTATGACCTACAAAATCAAAACTGTGAGTATGAATATAGATTCAAAAGGATGAGTTTGGCTGTAGATTTGAGGACTCAGGAGACTCGATCATCCTTCTATGATGGTGAGCCTATGCCTTGGAAGAGGGACGGCAAGCCTACATCATCAACAACTCCAACTCCTTCACCGACAAAAGAGATATAATCACATGGGTATGGGCACTCCCCTTGGCAACTGCCAAGCTTGGGGAAGGTGCCCCAGTATCGTATCACCGTCACAACTTTTATCTTTACCGTTTTTCTTAGTCCGATCCTTTTGATAATATCTTGATCTAGTAGAATAAAGTTTTAGTATGATCTAGTTGTGAGTTTTGCTTTATGATCCTTCTATGTAATCGAGTCCGTGAGCTATATAATAAATATTAGTGTTGAGTCAAGGGTTTGATTATTTTGCCATGATCTTGAGTGAAAAAAAGAAAAAATAAAGAATAAAAAGAAATAAAAAGAGATCATGTTGATCTTATGAAGAGTAATGACTTCACATAGAAAGAGTATGATGATTAAAAGTTGTTGAGAGTTGACAAACATAGCTTTGGTCATCGTTGCAATTAATAGGACGTAATAAAGAAAGAGAGGTTTCACATATAAATATACTATCTTGGACATATTTTATGATTGTGAGCACTCATTAAAATAAGACATGCTAAAGAGTTGATGTTGGACAAGGAAGACAACGTAATGGATTATGTTTTCTTATATCTGAAATAAAGTATATTGTCATGGATCATCCAACATGTTGAGCTTGCTTTTCCCCCTCATGTTAACCAAATTCTTTGCACCAAGTAGAGATACTACTTGTGCTTCCATATACCCTTAAACCCAGTTTTTCCATGAGAGTCTAGCATATCTACCTATGGATTGAGTAAGATCCTTCAAGTAAGTTGTCATCAGTGCAAGCAATAAAAATTGCTCTCTAAATATGTATGATTGATTGGTGTGGAGGAAATAAGCTTTATACGATCTTGTGATGTGGAAGAAATAAAAGCGACGGACTGCATAATAAAGGTCTATATCACAAGTGCCAATATAAAGTGACATTCTTTCGCATTAAGATTTTGTGCATCCAACCCTGAAACCGCATGACTACCTCTGCTTCCCTCTACGAAGGGCATATCTTTTACCTTTATCTTCTACCTTACATAAGAGTCATGGTGATCTTCACCTTTTCTTTTTACATTTTATCCTTTGGCAAGCACAATGTGTTGGAAAGATCCTGATATATATAGCTAATTGGATGTGAGTCTTCATGAACTATTATTGTTGACATTACCCTTGAAGTAAAACGTTACGAGGCAAAACCATAAGCCCATGTCTTTCTCTGTGTCCGATTAAAACTTCATACCCATAAATATTGCATGAGTGTTAGCAATTGTGAAAGACTAAAAGATGGTTGAGTATGTGGACTTGCTGAAAAGCTCTTATATTGACTCTTTCCTATGTTACGATAAATTGCAATGGCCTCAATGACTGAGATTAGGGTTTGTTGGTTCTCAATGAAGTTTGTGATTCATACTTGAAATTGTGATTGAATTGTTACTTTAGCATAAGAGATCATATAACAATAATCATATATGTTGTTGTTCTAAGAATGATCATGATGCCCTCATGTCCGTATTTTATTTTTATCGACACCTCTATATCTAAACATGTGGACATATTTTTCAATTTTGGCTTTCACTTGAGGACAAGCGAGGTCTAAGCTTGGGGGAGTTGATACGCCCATTTTGCATCATGCTTTTATATCGATATTTATTGCATTATGGGCTGTTATTACACATTATGTCACAATACTTATGCCTATTCTCTCTTATTTTACAAGCTTTACATGAAGAGGGAGAATGCCGGCAGCTGGGATTCAGGGCTGGAAAAGGAGAAAATATTAGAGACCTATTCTGCACATGTCCAAAAGTCCTGAAACTTCACGGGAGCATGTTTCAAAAAATATAAAAAATATTGAGCGCAAGAAGTACCAGAGGGGGGCCACCCATCAGCCACGAGGGTGGGGGGAGCCCCCTACCCCCTAGGCGCGCCCCCTGCCTCGTAGGCCCCCTGGTGGCCCTCCGATGCCCATCTTATGCTATATGGAGTCTTTCGTTGAGAAAAAAAATCATAAGCAAGCTTTCGGGACGAGACTCCGCCGCCACGAGGCAGAACCCTGGCGGAACAAATCTACGACTCCGGCGGAGCTGTTCTGCCGAGGACACTTCCCTCCGGGAGGCGGAAATCATCGCCATCGTCATCGCCAACGATCCTCTCATCGGGAGGGGGTCAATCTCCATCAACATCTTCACCAGCACCATCTCCTCTCAAACCCTAGTTCATCTCTTGTATCCAATTCTTGTCTATAAGTCTAGGATTGGTACCTATGGGTTGCTAGTAGTGTTGATTACTCCTTGTAGTTGATGCTAGTTTGTTTACTTGGTGGAAGATCATATGTTCAGATCCTATATGCACATTAATACCCCTCTGATTATGAACATGAATATGCTTTGTGAGTAGTTATGTTTGTTCCTGAGGACATGGGAGAAGTCTTGCTATTAGTTGCTACCTCTTGAGCTTGCGTTGGATTTCCCCGAAGAGTAGCGTAAGTATTTCCCTCGGTTTTTGAGAACCAAGGTATCAATCCAGTAGGAGTCCATGCTCAAGTCCCTCGTATCTGCACAAAACGATAGCTACTCGCAACCAATGCGATTAGGGGTTGTCAATCCCTTCACGGTCACTTACGAGAGTGAGATCTGATAGATATAATATTTTTTGTATTTTTGGTATAGAGATGCAAAGTAAAAAGTAAAGGCAAAGTAAAAAGCAAAGCAAGATTAAAGTGATGGAGATTGATATGATGAGAATAGACCCGGGGGGCATAGGTTTCACTAGTGGCTTCTCTCAAGAGCATAAGTATTCTACGGTGGGTGAACAAATTACTGTTGAGCAATTGACAGAATTGAGCATAGTTATGAGAATATCTAGGCATGGTCATGTATATAGGCATCACGTCCGTGACAAGTAAACCGAGACGATTCTGCATCTACTACTATTACTCCACTCATCGACGACTATCCAGCATGCATCTAGAGTATTAAGTTAAAAACAGAGTAACACCTTAAGCAAGATGACATGATGTAGAGAGATAAATTCATGCAATATGAAATAAACCCCATCTTGTTATCCTCGATGGAAACGATACAATACGTGCGTTGCTTCCCCTTCTGTCACTGGGAAAGGACACCGCAAGATCGAACCAAAAGCTAAGCACTTCTCCCATGGCAAGAACTACCAATCTAGTTGGCCAAACCAAACGGATAATTCGAAGAGACTTGCAAAGATAACCAATCATACATAAAAGAATTCAGAGAAGATTCAAATATTATTCATAGATAGACTTGATCATAAACCCACAATTCATCGGTCTCAACAAACACACCGCAAAAAGAAGAAGATTACATCGAATAGATCTCCACAAGAGAGGGGGAGAACTTTGTATTGAGATCCAAAAAGAGAGAAGAAGCCATCTAGCTACTAACTATGGACCCGAAGGTCTGAGGTAAACTACTCACACTTCATCGGAGAGGCTATGATGATGTAGAAGCCCTCCGTGATGACGACCCTCTTCGGTGGAGCTCCGGAACAGGCCCCAAGATGGGATCTCGTGGATACAGAAAGTTGCAGCAGTGGAATTAGGTTTTTGGCTCCTGTTCTGATCGTTTGGGGGGTACATAGGTATATATAGGAGGAAGGAGTACGTCGGTGGAGCACCGAGGGGCCCACGAGGCAGGGGGCACGCCCTAGGGGGGCCCACCCTCGTGACTGCCTCTCTGATGCCTTGGTGTAGGGTCCAAGTCTCCTGGATCACGTTCGGTGAGAAAATCACGTTCCCGAAGGTTTCATTCCGTTTGGACTCCGTTTGATATTCCGTTTCTTCGAAACACTGAAATAGGCAAAAAACAACAATTCTGGGCTGGGCCTCCAGTTAATAGGTTAGTCCCAAAAATAATATAAAAGTGGAAAATAAAGCCCATTATAGTCCAAAATAGTAGATAATATAGCATCGAGCAATCAAAAATTATAGATACGTTGGAGACGTATCAGGCATCCCCAAGCTTAATTCCTGCTCGTCCTCGAGTAGGTAAATGATAAAAAGAGAATTTTGGATGCGGAGTGCTACTTGGCGTAATTTCAATGCATATCTTCTTAATTGTGATATGAGTATTCAGATTCGAAAGATTCAAGACAAAAGTTTGTATTGACATAAAAATAATAATACTTCAAGCATACTAAAAAAGCAATTATGTCTTCTCAAAATATCATGGCCAAAGAAAGTTATCCCTACAAGATCATGTGGTCTGGCTATGCTCTATCTTCACCACACAAAGTATTTAAATCATGCACAACCCCGATGACAAGCCAAGCAATTGTTTCATACTCTAACTTTTTCAAAACTTTTTCAATCCTCACGCAATACATGAGCGTGAGCCATGGATATAGCACTATAAGTGGAAGAGAATGGTGGTTGTGGAGAAGACAAAAAGAGGAGAAGATAGTCTCACATCAACTAGGCGTATCAACGGGCTATGGAGATGCCCATCAATAGATATCAATGCGAGTGAGTAGGGATTGCCATGCAACGGATACACTAGAGCTATAAGTATATGAAAGCTCAAAAAGAAACTAAGTGGGTGTGCATCCAACTTGCTTGCTCATGAAGACCTAGGGCAATTTGAGGAAGCCCATCATTGGAATATATGATACTCTCCAACGTATCTATAATTTTTGATTGCTCCATGCTATATTATCTACTGTTTTGGGCAATATTGGGCTTTATTTTCCACTTTTATATTATTTTTGGGACTAACCTATTAACCGGAGGCCCAGCCCAGATTTGCCGTTTTATGCCTATTTCAGTGTTTCGAAGAAAAGGAATATCAGACGGGGTCGAAACGGAACGAAATCAACTGGAGAAGTTATTTTTGGAAGGAAACCTACCGGATAGACTTGGACCCTACGTCAGAAGATAAAGGAGGAGCTCACGAGGGTAGGGGGCACGCCCACCCCCCTGGGGCACGCCCCCTGCCTCATGGCCCCACCTTCGGTCCACCGACATACTCCTTTCACCCATATATACCCACGTACCCTAAAACTTCCAGAACGGAGATTAGATCGGGAGTTCCGCCGCCAGAAGCCTCCGTAGACACCGAAAATTAATCTAGACCCGTTCCGGCACCCTATCGGAGGGGGTAATCCATCTCCGGTGGCCATCTGCATCATCCCGGTGCTCTCCATGACGAGGAGGGAGTAGTTCTCCCTCGGGGCTGAGGGTATGTACCAGTAGCTATGTGTTTGATCTCTCTCTCTCTCTCTCTCTCGTGTTCTTGATTTGGCACGATCTTGATGTATCGCGAGCTTTGCTATTATAGTTGGATCTTATGTTTCTCCTCCCCCTCTTCTCTCTTGTAATGAATTGAGTTTCGCCTTTGAAGTAATCTTATCGGATTGAGTCTTTAAAGATTTGAGAACACTTGATGTATGTCTTGCCGTGGATATTTGTGGTGACAATGGGATATCACGTGATTCACTTGATGTATGTTTTGGTGATAAACTTGCGGGTTCCGCCCATGAACCTATGCATAGGGGTTGGCACACGTTTTCGTCGTGATTCTCCGGTGGAACTTTGGGGCACTCTTTGAGGTCCTTCGTGTTGGTTGAATAGATGAATCTGAGATTGTGTGATGCATATCATATAATCATACCCACGGATACTTGAGGTGACATTGGAGTATCTAGGTGACATTAGGGTTTTGGTTGATTTGTATCTTAAGGTGTTATTCTAGTACGAACTCTAGGGCTGTTTGTGACACTTATAGGAATAGCCCAACGGCTTGATTGGAAAGAATAACTTTGAGGTGATTTTGTATCCTACCATAATATCTTCGTTCGTTCTCCGCTATTAGTGACTTTGGAGTGACTCTTTGTTGCATGTTGAGGGATAGTTATATGATCCAATTATGTTAGTATTGTTGAGGGAACTTACACTAGCAAAAGTATGAACCCTAGGCCTTGTTTACTATCATTGCAATACCGTTTACGCTCACTTTTACCATTAGTTACCTTGCTGTTTTTATAATTTCAGATTACAAATACCTTTATCTACCATCCAAATACCACTTGTTTCACCATCTCTTTGCCGAGCTAGTGCACCTATACAATTTACCATTGTTTGGGTGTGTTGGGGACACAAGAGACTCTTTGTTATTTGGTTACATGGTTGCTTGAGAGAGACCATCTTCATCCTATGCCTCCTACGGATTGATAAACCTTAGGCCATCCACTTGAGGGAAATTTGCTACTGTCCTACAAACCTCTGCACTTGGAGGCCCAACAACGTCTACAAGAAGAAGGTTGTGTTGTAGACATCAAGCTCCTTTCTGGCGCCGTTGCCGGGGAGGTTAGAGCTTGAAGGTATACTTTTAGATCTTGCAATCGAGTCTTTTAGTTTCTTGTTTTATCACTAGTTTAGTTTATAAAAGAGAACTACAAAAAATGGAATTGAGTTTGCCTCATACGCTTCACCTTTTTAATATCTTTCGTGAGTATGATGGAAAGGATAATTATGCTCAAGTGCTAGAAGAAGAAATCTATAAAATGTTTGGCACTAAATATTTGAATGATGAGCATGATTGCAATGTTGTTAGTACGAATTCTTTGAATATCCATGATGCTAATGATGATTGCACTAGTTATGATGAAAATGCCTCCTATAAACATGTCAATTTTTGTGGAGTAGACTGGGTTTGCAAGTACACACCAAATAGGGAAGATAGATATTGCAAGAGGCATAAATACTTAGAAACCAAATTGTTGCAAGAAGAGCTAGATGAATGTGCTAAAAGATTCAATATTTTTCGTGCCCCTTGTGAACTTTGCAATGAACATGGTCATTTAAAGCTCCAATGCTATTAGTTTCATGATCAAGTCGTGTCCAAACATTGTGATAATTTGATTACCCTTGAGCATCATAAAGAGCTTAGCCTTCTTTTGGGTTATGAAGAAATGAAACGTATAACTGAGGGTATTCCAAAGTTTAATCTTGATAGAGTTCTTGATTTTGATCTAGAGAATATTTATATGTATTGCGCGGTGAATTGCATTGAAAATCCTTATATTGCCAATTACATAAAGAAAAGAAAACAAATAAAGGATGAAGAGAATACTAAAGAAAGGGAAGAGACTTCCCAATATCCTCCTATTATTTCTTATGATGAATTAGGTAACAAGGAGGAGCCTCCTATTCAACCAATCTCATTAATAAGGAGCTCCAAAAAGAGGATTGAACCCACACATGATGTGGTGAAGAAGAAGAAAAGAAAAAGGAAGAGAGGTAAAAAGATATCTCCCCCAAATAGTGCTGCTCCTATTAATATTGTGCCTTATGAAAATATAATTGTGAAAGATAATGATACTTCTTATGATCTTGAAAATCTTTTTGGCACTTCCTTGGACGAATATGATAATTGATATACTATTGGTGCTATCCATACTATTAATGATGAGAGTGATTATGCTTATGATATGAAAAGGCCCAAGCTTTGGGATGCTATGTTTAATGAAGATGATGTTTTTGAGAATATATTTGCTGCAATTAATGTTTGTCCCAAGCTTGGGGAAGCTATGATTAATGAAGATGATATTTTTAGTCCCGCAAGTTTTGATGAGCAATTTTAAAGCATGCCTCCTATCTATGATGATTATTGTGATGACACGTATGCTTTAAAGAATAATGATAACCATGAAACTTGTCATCTTGATCTTAACTTTCAATCACATGATAGTTATTTTGTTGAGTTTGCTCCCACTATTATTCATGAGAAGAATTTTGCTTGTGTGGAGAGTAGTAAATTTTCTATGCTTGTAGATCTTGAAAAGAATGCTTTAGGTGCTGGTTATATTGTTGAATTCATTCATGATGCTACTGAAAATTATTATGAGGGAGGAACGTATGCTTGTAGGAATTGCAATAATACCAAGTTTCATCTCTATGTGCTTAAAGCTTTGAAGTTATGCTTGCTTTACCCTCCTATGCTAGTTGATTATTGTTCCCATAAGTTGTTTGCTCACAAAATCCCTATGCGTAGGAAGTATGTTAGACTTAAATGTGCTAGTCATATTCTTCATGATGCTCTCTTTATGTTTCAATTCTTACCCTTTATGTGAGCATCATTGAAATCATCATGCCTAGCTAGGGGTGTTAAACGATAGCGCTTGTTGGGAGGCAACCCAATTTTATTTTTGTTCCTTGCTTTTTGCTCCTGCTTAGTAATAAATAATTCATTTAGACCCTGTTTAGATGTGGTTTTATGCTTTTAATTAGTGTTTGTGCCAAGTAGAACCTTTGGGAAGACTTGGGGGAAGTCTTTTTGATCATGATGTAAAAAACAGAAACTTTAGCGCTCACGAGGACTGCTGCCATTTTTATTTGGAGAGTGATATTTAGTTAATTCATTTTGAAGATGATTAATAGATAAATTCCTCAGGTCAAGCAATTTATTTGAGAATTTTATGAGTTCCATAAGTATACGTTTGATTCAGATTACTACAGACTGTTCTGTTTTTGACAGATTCTGTTTTTCGTGTGTTGTTTGCTTATTTTGATGAATCTATGGCTAGTAAAATAGTTTATAAACCATAGAGAAGTTGGAATACAGTAGGTTTAACACCAATGTAAATAAATAATGAGTTCAATATAGTACCTTGAAGTGGTGATTTATTTTCTTATACTAACGGAGCTTACGAGTTTTCTGTTAAGTTTTGTGTTGTGAAGTTTTCAAGTTTTGGGTAAGGATTCGATGGACTATGGAATAAGGAGTGGCAAGAGCCTAAGCTTGGGGATTCCCAAGTCATCCCAAGGTAATATTCAAGGATATCCAAGAGCCTAAGATTGGGGATGCCTCGGAAGGCATCCCCTCTTTCGTCTTTGTTCATCGGTAACTTTACTTGGAGCTATATTTTTATTCACCACATGATATGTGTTTTGCTTGGAGAGTCAATTTATTTTGTTAGGATTTGCTTTCTGTTATTTAGAACAATGTTTTGCATCTTTTATTTCAATAAAAGTGGCATTGATAGCCTTTACTAAGCCTATTTTAGAAGTCCACATGTTGCTGTTTGAAAACAGAAAGTTTACCGCTGTTGCAATAATTCCCTAGAAAAGTCAGAAAGTGATAAAATGTTGAAACCTTTTGCATATTAAGCTCTGATAAATTTACTACAGTTGGAATTTTCTTTCATAATTTTTGGAGCTAGGGAAGTATGGATTTTGCAGCATTCTTTACAGACTATCCTGTTTAGATAGATTGTTGTTATGTTTGCATTGTTTGCATATGTTTGCTTCTTTAATGATTCTATTTGAGGATAGGACTATCAAATATGCAGAGGCATTTAGTATGCAATGTTGAATAATAATCTTAGTGATTTTCTACAGTAGAGTATGATAAGGTTTTTGCAATGGTTTATACTAACTTATCTCACGAGTTCGTGTTGAGTTTTGTGTGGATGAAGCTTTTGAGATTTAGGGAGAACGTGATATGAGAGGAATTAAGGAGACACAAAAGCTCAAGCTTGGGGATTCCCAAGGCATCCCAAGATAATATTTCAAGAATCTCAAGAATCTAAGCTTGGGGATGCCCCGGTTGGCATCCCACCTTTCTTCTTCAACAATTATCGGTTAGTTTCGGTTGATCCTAAGTTTTTTCTTCTTCACATGATGTTTGCTATTCTTAGATGTCATTTTATTTTGCTTTTCTTGCTGTTTGAATAAATTACCAAGATCTGAAATTATTAAATGTTAGAGAGTCTTCACATAGCTAAATAATTATTTAACTACTCATTGATCTTCACTTAAATCTTTCGGAGTAGTTTGTCATTTGCTCTAGTGCTTCACTTATATCTTTTAGAGCATGGTGGTAGTTTTATTTTGAAGAAATAGATGAACTCTCATACTTCACTTATATTATTTTGAGAGTCTTAAATAGCATGGTAATTTGCTTAAAATCCTAATATGCTAGGTATTCAAGAATAATAAAATTCTCTTATGAGTGTGTTGAATACTATGAGAAGTTTGGTACTTGATAACTATTTTGAGATATGGAGATGGTGATATTAGAGTCATGCTAGTTGAGTAGTTGTGAATTTGAGAAATACTTGTGTTGAAGTTTGTGATGCCCGTAGCATGCACGTATGGTGAACCGTTATGTGATGAAGTCAGAGCATGATTTATTCATTGATTGCCTTCCTTATGAGTGGCGGTCGGGGACGAGCGATGGTCTTTTCCTACCAATCTATACCCCTAGGAGCATGAGTGTAGTACTTTGTTTCGATAACTAATAGATTTTTGCAATAAGTATGTGAGTTCTTTATGACTAATGTTGAGTCCATGGATTATACGCACTCTCACCCTTCCACCATTGCTAGCCTCTCTAGTACCGTGCAACTTTCGCCGGTACCATACACCCACCATATAACTTCCTCAAAACAGCCACCATACCTACCTATTATGGCATTTCCATAGCCATTCCGAGATATATTGCCATGCAACTTTCCACCGTTCCATTTATTATGACACGCTTCATCATTGTCATATTGCTTAGCATGATCATGTAGTTGACATCGTATTTGTGGCAAAGCCACCATTGATAATTCTTTCATACATGTCACTCATGAGTCATTGCACATCCCGGTACACCGCCGGAGGCATTCATATAGTATCGAGTTGTAATTCTTGAGTTGTAAGTAAATAAAAGTGTGATGATCATCATTATTAGAGCATTGTCCCAGTGAGGAAAGGATGATGGAGACTATGATTCCCACACAAGTCGGGATGAGACTCCGGACGAAAAATAAATAAAAGAGGCCAAAGAAGCCCAAATAAAAAAAGAGAGGCCAAAGTAGCCCAAATAAAAAAAGAAAGAAAAGAGGCCATAAAAAAGAGAAAAGGCCCAAATAAAAAAATAAAAATGAGAGAAAAAGAGAGAAGGGGCAATTCTACTATCCTTTTACCACACTTGTTCTTCAAAGTAGCACCATGATCTTCATGATAGAGAGTCTCCTATGTTGTCACTTTCATATACTAGTGGGAATCTTTCATTATAGAACTTGGCTTGTATATTCCAATGATGTGCTTCCTCGAAATGCCCTAGGTCTTCGTGAGCAAGCGAGTTGGATGCACACCCACTAGTTTCTTTTGTTGAGATTTTGTACACTTATAGCTCTAGTGCATCCGTTGCATGGCAATCCCTACTCACTCACATTGATATCTATTGATGGGCATCTCCATAGCCCGTTGATACGCCTAGTTGATGTGAGACTATCTTCTCCTTTTTTGTCTTCTCCACAACCACCATTCTATTCCACCTAAAGTGCTATATCCATGGCTCACGCTCATGTATTGCGTGAAGATTGAAAACGTTTGAGAACATTAAAAGTATGAAACAATTGCTTGGCTTGTCATCGGGGTTGTGCATGATTTAAATATTTTGTGTGGTGAAGATGGAGCATAGCCAGACTATATGATTTTCTAGGGATAGCTTTCTTTGGCCATGTTATTTTGAGAAGACATGATTGCTTTGTTAGTATGCTTGAAGTATTATCATTTTTATGTCAATATGAACTTTTGTCTTGAATCTTATGGATCTGAATATTCATACCACAATTAAGAAGATTCACATTAAAATTATGCCAACTAGCATTCCACATCAAAAATTATCTTTTTATCATTTACCTACTCGAGGACGAGCATGAATTAAGCTTGGGGATGCTTGATACGTCTCCAACGTATCTATAATTTTTGATTGCTCCATGCTATATTATCTACTGTTTTGGGCAATATTGGGCTTTATTTTCCACTTCTATATTATTTTTGGGACTAACCTATTAACCGGAGGCCCAGCCCAGATTTGCTGTTTTATGCCTATTTCAGTGTTTCGAAGAAAAGGAATATCAAACGGAGTCGAAACGGAACGAAATCAACTGGAGAAGTTATTTTTGGAAGGAAACCTACCGGATAGACTTGGACCCTACATCAGAAGATAAAGGAGGAGCTCATGAGGGTAGGGGGCGCGCCCCCTGCCTCGTGGCCCCCCCTTCGGTCCACCGACATACTCCTTTCACCCATATATACTGACGTACCCTAAAACTTCCAGAACGGAGATTAGATCGGGAGTTCCGCCGCCAGAAGCCTTCGTAGCCACCGAAAACCAATCTAGACCCGTTTCGGCACCCTGCCGGAGGGGGCAATCCCTCTTCGGTGGCCATCTTCATCATCTCGGTGCTCTCCATGATGAGGAGGGAGTAGTTCTCCCTCGGGGCTGAGGGTATGTACCAGTAGCTATGTGTTTGATCTCTCTCTCTCTCTCTCTCTCTCGTGTTCTTGATTTGGCACGATCTTGATGTATCGCGAGCTTTGCTATTATAGTTGGATCTTATGTTTCTCCTCCCCCTCTTCTCTCTTGTAATGAATTGAGTTTCGCCTTTGAAGTAATCTTATCGGATTGAGTCTTTAAAGATTTGAGAACACTTGATGTATGTCTTGCCGTGGATATCTGTGGTGACAATGGGATATCACGTGATTCACTTGATGTATGTTTTGATGATCAACTTGCGGGTTCCGCCCATGAACCTATGCATAGGGGTTGGCACACGTTTTCGTCGTGATTCTCCGGTAGAACTTTGGAGCACTCTTTGAGGTCCTTTGTGTTGGTTGAATAGATGAATCTGAGATTGTGTGATGCATATCGTATAATCATACCCACGGATACTTGAGGTGACATTGGAGTATCTAGGTGACATTAGGGTTTTGGTTGATTTGTATCTTAAGGTGTTATTCTAGTAGGAACTCTAGGGCTGTTTGTGACACTTATAGGAATAGCCCAACGGATTGATTGGAAAGAATAACTTTGAGGTGGTTTCATACCCTACCATAATCTCTTCGTTCGTTCTCCGCTATTAGTGACTTTGGAGTGACTCTTTGTTGCATGTTGAGGGATATTTATGTGATCCAATTATGTTAGTATTGTTGAGGGAACTTACACTAGCGAAAGTATGAACCCTAGGCCTTGTTTACTATCATTGCAATACCGTTTACACTCACTTTTACCATTAGTTACCTTGCTGTTTTTATAATTTCAGATTACAAATACCTTTATCTACCATCGATATACCACTTGTTTCACCATCTCTTCGTTGAACTAGTGCACCTATACAATTTACCATTGTATTGGGTGTGTTGGGGACACAAGAGACTCTTTGTTATTTGGTTGCAGGGTTGCTTAAGAGAGGCCATCTTCATCCTACGCCTCCTACGGATTGATAAACCTTAGGTCATCCACTTGAGGGAAATTTGCTACTGTCCTACAAACCTCTGCACTTGGAGGCCCAACAACGTCTACAAGAAGTAGGTTGTGTAGTAGACATCAATATACAAGCCAAGTTCTATAATGAAAGATTCCCACTACTATATGAAAGTGATAACATGAGAGACTCTCTATTATGAACATCATGGTGCTACTTTGAAGCACAAGTGTGGTAAAAGGATAGTAACATTGTCCCTTCTCTCTTTTTCTCTCATTTTTGGGCCTTTTCTCCTTTTTTTATATGGCCTCTTTTCTTTCTCTTTTTATTTCGGCTTCTTTGGCCTCTTTTATTTATTTTTTCGTCCGAAGTCTCATCCCGACTTATGGGGGAATCATAGTCTCCATCATTCTTTCCTCACTTGGGACAATGCTCTAAAAATGATGATCATCACACTTTTATTTTTCTTACAACTCAACAATTACAACTCGATACTTAGAACAAAATATGACTCTATATGAATGCCTCCGGCGGTGTACCGGGATATGCAATATGACAATGATGAATGTGTCATGATAAACGGAACGGTGGAAAGTTGCATGGCAATATATCTCGGAATGGCTATGGAAATGCCATGATAGGTAGGTGTGGTGGCTGTTTTGAGGAAGGTATATGGTGGGTGTATGATACCGGCTAAAGGTGCGCGGTATTAGAGAGGCTAGCAAAGGTGGAAGGGTGAGAGTGCGTATAATCCATGTACTCAACATTAGTCATAAAGAGCTCATATACTTATTGCAAAAATCTAGAAGTTATCAAAGCAAAGTATTACATGCATGCTCCTAGGGGGATAGATTGGTAGGAAAAGACCACCGCTCGTCCCAGACCGCCACTCATAAGGAAGACAATCAATAAATAAATCATGCTCCGACTTCATCACATAACGGTTCACCATACGTGCATGCTACGGGAATCACAAACTTTAACACAAGTATTTTTTAAATTCACAACTACTCAACTAGCATGACTCTAATATTATCACCTCCATATCTCAAAACAATTATCATGCTTCAATCTTTTCTTAGTATTCAACACACTCAAAAGAAAGTTTCACAAATCTTGAATACCAAGCATATTATTATTAAGCAAATTACCATGCTATTAAGAGACTCTCAAAATAATTTAAGTGAAGCATGAGAGATCAATAGTTTCTTTAAAACAAATCCACCACCGTGCTCTAAAAGATCTAAGTGAAGCACATCGAGCAAAATTATAACGCTCAAAAGATATAAGTGAAGCACATAGAACAAAACTACTTAGCTCAAAAAGATATAAGTGAAGCACATAGAGCAAAACTACTTTAGCTCAAAAAGATATAAGTGAAGCACATAGAGCAAAACTACATAGCTCAAAAGATATAAGTGAAGCACATAGAGCAAAATTATAATGCTCAAAAGATATAAGTGAAGCACATAGAGTATTCTATCAAATTTTAATTCATGTATGGCTCTCTCAAAAGGTGTGTACAGCAAGGATGATTGTGGCATACTAAAACACAAAGACACAAATAATACAAGACGCTGCAAGCAAAACACATATCATGTTGGTTTATAAAAATATAGCTCCAAGTAAATTTCCGATGGAAGTGGACGAAAGAGGGGATGCCTTCCGGGGCATCCCCAAGTTTGACTTTTTGGTGTCCTTGGATTATCTTTGGGGTGCCATGGGCATCCCCAAGCTTAGGCTCTTGCCACTCCTTGTTCCATAATCCATCAAAAGAATTCACCTAAAACTTGAAAACTTCACAACACAAAACTTAAAGTAGAAAACTCGTGAGCCCCGTTAGCGAAAGAAAACAAAAAACCACTTCAAGGTACTGTAATGAGCTCATTCTTTATTTATATTGGTGTTATACCTACTGTATTCCAACTTCTCTATGGATTATAAACTATTTTACTAGCCATAGATTCATCAAAATAAGCAAACAACACACGAAAAACAGAATCTGTCAAAAACAGAACAGTCTGTAGTAATCTGTAGCTAGCACAAGATCTTTAACCCGAAAAATTCTAAAATAAATTGCTGGACATGAGGAATTTATCTATTAATCATCCGCAGACATAATTAACTAAATATCACTCTTAAAATAAAAATGACAGCAGTTCTCGTGAGCGCTAAAGTTTCTGTTTTTTACAGCAAGTTCAACAAGACTTTCCCCAAGTCTTCCCAACGGTTCTACTTGGCAAAAACACTAATTAAACACAGAAAACACAACCAAAACAGAGGATAAATAAATTATTTATTACTAAACAGGAGAAAAAAGCAAGGAATAAAAACAAATTTGGGTTGCCTCCCAACAAGCGCTATCGTTTAACGCCCCTAGCTAGGCATAAAAGCGAGGATAGATCTAGGTATTGCCATCTTTGGTTTTAGAGAAAAAGAGAGCAAACTTGTTAACTATGGAATTAATCTTTCTATTTTGACAGAGTACATGTCCATTAATGGTAGAAGAAAGATTAATAATGTTGCGGAAATTGGCATCTAAGCTAGCTTTTATCTCTTTAATTGATTTGTTTTGGTAAGAAAGCAAGAGAGATGTGATTTCAGCTTTCTCATTAATGGGGTGCGCAAATATAATTTTCATCCTCTCATAGGTATCTATGGGGTCCCCTTCAAGAAACCCCCCCTCGAAAATAGAATCTAAAACTTGTTTGAATGAAGCGGTTAGCCCAACATAAAATCTTTTTAAGTAAACCTCAATTTGATATTGGGGTACATAGCTAGCCCAGATCCTTCACAGCCTATCCCAAGCATCTTTCAAAGATTCATCAAGTAAATAACGAAAAATTCCAGAATCATCTTCATCAAAATTACTAAGGTTCTCATTGATAAAGTCCGGCAAGTTGTTCCATAGCATTCCGATTTATGAGTTTAGATAAGATAGCAGGATTGTCTAAAGCACTAGAATTTGGGAGAGAACTCCCAACTCTTTTCGGTTTTGACATGGCGAGGGAAAAGAGGCAAACAGAAAAAGAGAGGGAGGATAAAGAGAGAGAGAGAGGGCGAATAAAACGGCAAGGGTGAAGTGGGGGAGAGGAAAACAAGAGGCAAATGGCAAATAATGTAATGCGAGAGATAGGGATTGTGATGGGTATTTGGTATATTGACTTTTTGCGTAGACTCCCCGGAAACGGCGCCAGAAATCCTTCTTGCTACCTCTTGAGCTTGCGTTGGATTTCCCCGAAGAGGAAGGGATGATGTAGCAGATTAGCGTAAGTATTTCCCTCAGTTTTTGAGAACCAAGGTATCAATCCAGTAGGAGGCCACGCTCAAGTCCCTCGTACCTGCACAAAAGGATAGCTACTCGCAACCAACGCGATTAGGGGTTGTCAATCCCATCACGGTCACATACGAGAGTGAAATCTGATGGATATAATATTTTTGGTATTTTTGGTATAGAGATGCAAATTAAAAAGTAAAGAAAAAGTAAAAAGCAAAGCAAGATTAAAGTGTTGGAGATTGATATGATGAGAATTGACCCCGGGGCCATAGGTTTCACTAGTGGCTTCTCTCAAGAGCATAAGTATTCTACGGTGGGTGAACAAATTAGTGTTGAGCAATTGACAGAATTGAGCATAGTTATGAGAATATCTAGGCATGATCATGTATATAGGCATCACGTCCGTGACAAGTAAACTGAGACGATTCTGCATCTACTACTATTACTCCACTCATCGACCGCTATCCAGCATGCATCTAGAGTATTAAGTTAAAAACAGAGTAACGCCTTAAGCAAGATGACATGATGTAGAGAGATAAATTCATGCAATATGAAATAAACCCCATCTTGTTATCCTCGATGGCAACGATACAATACGTGCCTTGCTGCCCCTTCTGTCACTGGGAAAGGACACCGCAAGATCGAACCCAAAGCTAAGCACTTCTCCCATGGCAAGAACTACCAATCTAGTTGGCCAAACCAAACGGATAATTCGAAGAGACTTGCAAAGATAACCAATCATACATAAAAGAATTCAGAGAAGATTCAAATATTATTCATAGATAGACTTGATCATAAACCCACAATTCATCGGTCTCAACAAACACACCGCAAAAAGAAGAAGATTACATCGAATAGATCTCCACAAGAGAGGGGGAGAACTTTGTATTGAGATCCAAAAAGAGAGAAGAAGCCATCTAGCTACTAACTATGGACCCGAAGGTCTGAGGTAAACTACTCACACTTCATCGGAGAGGCTATGATGATGTAGAAGCCCTCCGTGATGACGGCCCTCTTCCGGCGGAGCTCCGGAACAGGCCCCAAGATGGGATCTCGTGGATACAGAAAGTTGCGGCGGTGGAATTAGGTTTTTGGCTCCTGTTCTGATCGTTTGGGGGTACGTAGGTATATATAGGAGGAATGAGTACGTCGGTGGAGCACCGAGGGGCCCACGAGGCAGGGGGCGTGCCCTAGGGGGCACCCCCCACCCTCGTGACTGCCTCTCTGATGCCTTGGCGTAGTGTCCAAGTCTCCTGGATCACGTTCTGTGAGAAAATCACGTTCCCGAAGGTTTCATTCCGTTTGGACTCCGTTTGATATTCCGTTTCTTCGAAACACTGAAATAGGCAAAAAACAGCAATTCTGGGCTGGGCCTCCGGTTAATAGGTTAGTCCCAAAAATAATATAAAAGTGGAAAATAAAGCCCAATATAGTCCAAAACAGTAGATAATGTAGCATGGAGCAATCAAAAATTATAGATACGTTGGAGACGTATCATTAGTAGTCATGTGAATTTGGTATTCGTTCGATATTTTGATGAGATGTATGTTGTCTCTCCTCTAGTAGTGTTATGTGAACGTCGACTACATGACACTTCACCATTATTTGGGCCTAGAGGAAGGCATTGGGAAGTAATAAGTAGATGATGGGTTGCTAGAGTGACAGAAGCTTAAACCCTAGTTTATGCGTTGCTTCATAAGGGGCTGATTTGGATCCATATGTTTCATGCTATGGTTAGGTTTACCTTAATACTTTTGTTGTAGTTGCGGATGCTTGCAATAGAGGTTAATCATAAGTGGGATGCTTGTCCAAGTAAGGACAGTACCCAAGCACCGGTCCACCCACATACCAAATTATCAAAGTACCGGACACGAATCATATGAACGTGAAGAAAACTAGCTTGACGATAATTCCCATGTGCCCTCGGGAGCGCTTTCTTCTATATAAGAGTTTGTCCAGGCTTGTCCTTTGCTACGAAAAGGATTGGGTCACCTTGCTACATTTTATTTACTTTTGTTACTTGTTGCTCGTTACAAATTATCTTATCACAAAACTATCTATTACCTATAATTTCAGTGCTTGTAGAGAATACCTTGCTGAAAACCGCTTATCATTTCCTTCTGTTCCTAGTTGGGTTCGACACTCTTACTTATCGAAAGGACTACGATAGATCCCCTATACTTGTGGGTCATCAATACCTTGCTGCAGATATTAAGTTTCTAGGTGTGGTTGAATTGACAACTCAGCTGCTAGTACTTGAGAATATTCTTTGGCTCCCCTTGTGTCGAATCAATAAATTTGGGTTGAATACTCTACCCTCAAAAACTGTTGCCATCCCCTATACTTGTGGGTTATCAAGACTATTTTCTGGCGCCGTTGCTAGGGAGCATAGCTCTATTCTTTGAGTCACTTGGGATTTATATCTGCTTATCACTATGAAGAACTTGA
Source organism: Triticum dicoccoides (assembly GCF_002162155.2). Lineage (NCBI taxonomy): Eukaryota > Viridiplantae > Streptophyta > Magnoliopsida > Poales > Poaceae > Triticum > Triticum dicoccoides. The sequence goes on from NC_041380.1 coordinate 77,973,514, forward strand.
AAGATCAAAGATCCAAGATTTTTCCCTCAACTACGAGGGGAGGTAAGGATTTGCCATCTAACTCCGCACTTGATTCACCTTTTGTTTTGAGTAAACTTGCGACACCTACACATGCTATTGATTCTGATAGGTCGCATGCTATTGATGATGCCACTTCTGCTTTGCATGATACTTATGATGAAACTACTTCTATGCTTGATACTACTATGCCACTAGGTGAATTTCTTGATGACAACTTGCTAGGGCTAGGGAGAATGAAATTATTGAAACTGGTAATATTGATTAAAGTGATGATGAAGATTCTCCCCCTAGATATGAATTGCCTGTTGTTCCTGAGGGTTATGTTATGGATGAAGAAACTGCTAGAGACTTCTTAGCTTGCAATGATAGATCTGATCTTAAGAAATTATTAGCTAAGCTTAAAGAAAAGTCTTTGAATGCTAGAATGAAATATGACCCTGCTTTTGCTACTTCACCTATCTTTATTACTGACAAGGATTATGATTTCTCTGTCGATCCCAAGTTAATTACTATAGTAGAATCTGATCCTTTTTATGGCTATGAATCTGAAACTGTTGTGGCACATCTTACTAAATTAAATGATATAGCCACCCTATTCACTAATGATGAGAAGAGTCGTTATTACTTTATCCTTAAGTTGTTTCCGTTCACATTAAAGGGTGATGCTAAAACATGGTTTAATTCCATTGATCTTGTTTGTGTGTGTAGTCCCCAGGATATGATTTATTACTTCTCTGCTAAATATTTCCCCGCTCATAAGAAACAAGCTGCCTTATGGGAAATATATAATTTTGTGCAAATTGAAGAAGAGAGTCTCCCACAAGCTTGGGGGGAGGCTTCTCCGATTACTTAACGCTTTGCCTGATGATCCTCTCAAGAAAAATGAAATACTTGATATCTTTTATAATGGACTAAGCGATGCTTCCTGAGACCACCTGGATAGTTGTGCTGGTTGTGTTTTCAGGGAAAGAACTGTTGATCAAGCTGAATTGCTATTGAATAATATGTTGACTAATGAAAATAATTGGACACTTCCTGAACCACCTCCGAAGAAAAGGGGTATTCTATTTCTCAGTCCTGAAGATATGCAAGAGGCAAAGAAATCTATGAAAGAAAAAGGTATTAAAACTGAAGATGTTAAGAATTTACCACCTATTGAAGAAATACATGGTCTTGACAACCCGACATAGGTAGTAAAGGTAAATTGTCTCTATAGATTCGATAAATGTGAAACCCCATTTACTAAGTTTGCTTGCCCATGCTTGGATGAGTTTGATGACTTCATGGTTAAACAAGAAAACTTCAATGCTTATGTTGGTAGACAATTGAAACACAATGTTGATATGCTTGAACACTTGAGTGATTATATGGCTAATGTTAAAGGTGAACTTAAACTTATTAGTAAACATGCTTCTATGGTTACCACTCAAGTAGAACAAGTACTTAAGGCCTAGAATGATTTGCTCAATGAATTAAACAATAAGAAAAATGATAATGCTACTTGAGTTATGACTAGAGGAGGTAAAATGACTCGGGAACCTTTGTATCCCGAGGGCCATCCTAAGAGAATTGAGCAAGATTCTTAGAGAATTAATATTGATGCACCTAGTTCTTCTAAGAGGAAGAAAAAGAAAAATGATAAGACTTTGCATGCTTCTAGTGAACCTGTTGTTGACACACTTGAGAATCCCAATGATATTTCTATTTCTGATGCTGAAACACAATCTGGTAATGAAGATGAACCTAGTGATAATGTTAATGATGATGTTCATGTTGATGCGCAACCTAGCAATGATAATGATGTAGAGATTGAACCTGATGTTGATCTTGATAACCCACTATCAAAGAATCAATGTTATGATAAGAGAGACTTTGTTGCTAGGAAGCACGGTAAAGAAAGAGAACCATGGGTTCAAAAACCCATGCCTTTTCCTCCTAAACCATCCAAGAGAAAGGATGATGAGGATTTTGAGCGCTTTTGCTGAAATGATTAGACCTATCTTTTTGCGTATGCATTTGACTGATATGCTTAAAATGAATCCTTATGCTAAGTACATGAAAGATATTGTTACTAATAAAAGAAAGATTCCGGAAGCTAAAATTTCCACCATGCTTGCTAATTATACTTTTAAGGGTGGAATACCAAAGAAACTTGGAGATCCAGGAGTACCAACTATACCATGCTCCATTAAAAGAAACTATGTTAAAACTGCTTTATGTGATCTTGGAGCCGGTGTTAGTGTTATGCCTCTCTCTTTATATCGTACACTTGATTTGAATAAGTTGGTACCTACCGAAATATCTTTGCCAATGGCTGACAAATCAACTGCTATACATGTCGGTATTTGTGAGGATGTGCCTGTTGTGGTTGCAAACGTTACTATTTTAACGGACTTTGTTATTCTTGATATTCCCGAGGACGATATTATGTCAATTATCCTTGGTAGACCCTTTTTGAATACTGCAGGGGCTGTTATTGATTGCAACAAAGGCAATGTCACTTTTCATGTTAATGGTAATGAGCATAGGTACACTTTTCGAGGAAACAACCTCAAGTCCACAGTATAAATTCTATTGGAAAAATTTCAACAATCACTATTGGAGGTTTTAAATTTCCTCTTCCTACTGTCAAGAAGAAATATGATATTCTTATTGTTGGGGACATGCATATCCCCGTTGAGGTAACCTAGTGTTATTCGAAAATTCTCTGGTTTCATGTTATTCGAAATGAGTTTGTTAACAAGACCTGATCAACCTTGTTAGTGGATTCCTTTTGATGAGCATGAGATGGATGAATTTAGAAAACACAACTCTCTGTACCCTCTTTTTACTTTCTGTTATTTATATTAAATAAAGCAAAAATAGTATGTCCTGTCTGTTTTCTGAATTATCCATGCAATAGAAAATACCCCAAAAATGGAAGCTCTCCAAATGCCCTGAAATTTAAAAATGATTTTTTCTAGAATATTGAAGAATATCTGGCACTGAAAACACGGCAGGGGGAGCATCCACGTGCCCACGAGGGTGGAGGGCACGCCCCCTGCCTTGTGGACCCCATGTGGGTCCCCTCCACTTATTCCAGCCACCACACACTCCTTCCTCCTAAAAAATCACCAACCAGCTCAAACCCGAGTTCTTGCTCATCTTGCTGCCATTTTTGATCTCCTTGCTCAAAGCTCCATTCACAAAATTGCTTTGGGGGATTGTTCTTTGGTATGTGACTCCTCCAATGGTCCAATTAGTTTTTTGTTCTACTGCTTTATTCATTGCAAATTTTTGCTGCTTAGGTTCCCTGTTCTTGAGCTTGCATGTCAAATTTATATGCTCAAAAGTACTTTTAATGCATGATATGGCCTCTAGGCACTTGTAGGAGTAGTTGCTATCAATTTTGTTGAGTTTGGCTCACTTTTATTTTAAGTTACTAAAATTTTCAGAAAAAGATGAAGAGATTTTTGAGGGGCTCATCGAGCCGAAACTCGAAGGATAAGCAAGATGAAGAGAATAAGAAGCCCAAGTATAATCTCCCACGTACTGCGGAGGTTCGGCCATGTGAATGGCCTTGTGATGAGTTCTTGAAAGGAGCCGGGATTCATGAAGATTTTTATCATTTGGCTGAGAATGCAGGCCTCACCGCCTTCCTCCACGACCTGCGTGAATAGTATCTCTTACTCACCAATATCTTTGTGAAAAATTTTCATTTCCATGCTAGGAGATCACCACCTTCGGTGGAATTTTATTTATATGATGTGCATAAGGAGATGTCGTTTTATGATTTTTGCCGGGTCTGTTTGATACCCTTTGAGGGCAGCATAGAGGAACCACATCGTAATGGTGTGGAGGGATTTATTGATATGATTGTTGTAGGGGAAACGAGGAAAGTTTCCGATGCGAGAATCACTAGCATACATTTTCCTGTTTTACGTTACTTCGCAATATTTGCTAGTAGATGCTTAATTGGTCACGTGAACTGTGGGAACCTCAGTGCTCCGGATATTGCCATTTTGCACCATGCCTTGTTTAATGATACTACTTTCATCTTAGGCGCTATTGTTGCTAGATGGTTAAATGAACCGTGCTAAGGGCCCCGTCCTCGGAGGCATCTTTGCCTCGTGCCTTGCTGCACACTTTAAGATACCTATCAGGCATTATGAGAAAGAGGAAAAGTTGCTGCCTCCTATTGCTCTAGGTTATAAAAGTATGTTAGCACATGAGTTTATTGTTAAGGATAGGAATAAGACACTCAAATACAAATTGATACTTAACAAAAATTATTGTGAGTTTATTACCTTGCCTGCGCCTTCTTTGTTTGACATATTTTCAGGCAAGTACCTTGTTCTGCCGGAGGACATTCTTGCCTACCGGAACTAGATGTCAGCTGCAGAGCCGGAGCCACAATCTGACCCTCACCGTCAGTCTTTTTACCAGTGGAACCCGGAGGAGATCGCCAGCCAGTGGCAATCTGAGGACCCTTCTCAGTATGACCCCAGTTACAACTTTGATCCATGGGCATAGACCAACTTAGGCCAGAAGCCTAAGCTTGGGGGAGTATGTATCTCTCACCGATATTACATTCATGTTCACACACTCATGCTAGTTGTCGGTGCTCATACTTTTTCATTGTATCATCCACGCTAGTTTATTCTCATTTTCTCGCTTTCTTCTTGTGTGTTTGAAAAACCTTAAGAAAAACAAAAAAAATTAGTTGTAGCTTTTAGCTAGTTTACTTTCCATGCGTGTAGTAGTAATTAAAAAGAAAACCCAAAAAGATTTCTCGTTCTTCTTTTGCTTGTTGGGAGCTTTCCCGTGTAAATAGTTTTGTTTCTTTTCTTTCCTTTTGGGGTCGAGAGGAGAAGACCATAATGAAAATGTTGAGTGGCTCTTATATGCATTATTGTTGATCTATCAAAGAGCCCATATTACCTTGTCTTCTTTCTTGAATTGAATGCTTGCAGATTCCAGCTTAGTCCAATGCACATGCACTATTATTATTATCCACATCGTTCGGTCGTGCAAGTGAAAGGCAGTAATGATGATTATATGATGAACTTATTTAGATGAGGAAAGCTGGTATGAACTCGACCTCCCTTGTTTTTGTAAATATGATTAGTCCATCGTTCCTGATTCAGCCTATTATGAAAGAAACATATTTGCAATAACAATTAGAGATTGTAGTTGCTTATGCCATGCTTAATTAGCTAGGAGTTTATAATGGTTTATCTTGCGTGCCAACATGCTATTAAAATGGTTGTGATGTGGTATGGTAGGGTGGTATCCTCCTTTGAATGATTCGAGTGGCTTGACTTGGCACATGTTCACGCATGTAGTTGAAACAAAATCAACATAGCCTCCACGATATCCTACTCATGCTTGCATTCGGTGTTGATTAATTTTAATGCATGTTCATGACTGTTGTTGCACTCTAGCTGGTCGCTTCCCAGTCTATTTCTAGCCTTCACTTGTACTAAGCGAGAATACTGCTTGTGCATCCAATTCCATAAACCCCAAAGTTATTCCATATGAGTCCACCATACCTACCTATATACGGTATCTACCCGCCGTTCCAAGTAAATTTGTATGTGTCAAACTCTAAACCTTGAAATAAACATTCTGTTTCGTATGCTTGAATAGCTCATGTATCAACTAGGGCTATATGTATCCTCCATGCTAGGCGGGTTATTCTCAAGAGGAGTGGACTCTGCTCCTCATTCACGAGAAAATGGCTGGTCACCGGGATGCCCAGTCCCATGCTCAAATCAAATCAAAATAATTGCAAACAAAACTCCCCCAGGATTGTTGTTAGTTGGAGGCACCCGTTGTTTCGGGCAAGCCATGGATTGATGCTTGTTGGTGGTGGGGGAGTATAAACTTTACCATTCTGCTTGGGAACTGCCCATAATGTGTGTAGCATGGAAGATATCGAGATCTTTCGGTTGTTCTGTTGACAATGAAAGTATACCGCTAAAAATATTATTCATATCTATTTCAGAATCGAGCTCTGGCACCTCTACAAATCCCTGCTTCCCTCTGCGAAGGGCTTATCTATTTACTTTTATGTTGAGTCATCATCCTCTTATTAATAAGCACCAGTTGGAGAGCACCGCTGTCATTTGCATCCATTACTGTTAGTCTACATTGAGTATGACTGTTACTGGATCTCTTTTACCATGAATTACAATGCCTAGTCAGTTCTTGATCTTTAAAGGTGCTCTGCATTTATGTTTTGCGGTCTCAGAAAGGGCTAGCGAGATACCATCTTGTTATATCATATCATGATTGTTTTGAGAAAGTGTTGTCATCCGAGATTTGTTATTATTACTCGCTAGCTGATTATGCCATTGATATGAGCAAACATGAGACCTAAATGTTATTGTGAATATGGTTAGTTCATAATCTTTGCTGAAAACTTGAATACTGGCTTTACATATTTACAACAACAAGAGCAAACAGAGTTTGTAAAAGCTTTTCTTTATCACTTTCAGTTTGAAAAGCAAAGGTTTAAGCTTGGGGGAGTTGATACGTATCCGTCGTATCTACTTTTCCAAACACTTTTGCCCTTGTTTTGGACTCTAACTTGCATGATTTGAATGGAACTAACCCGGACTAACGCTGTTTTCAGCAGAATTGCCATGGTGTTATTTTTGTGCAGAAATTAAAGTTCTCGGAATGACCTGAAAATCAACGGAGATTATTTTTGGAATATATAAAAAATACTGGAAGAAGAATCCACATCAAGGGGCCAACACCATGTCCACGAGGGTGAGGGCGTTCCTACCCACCTGGGCGCGCCCCTGCCTCGTGGGCCCCCTGATGCTCCACCGACGTCCACCTTGACTCCATATATTCACTTTCGGGGAGAAAAAAATCAGAGAGAAGGATTCATCGTGTTTTATGATACGGAGCCGCCGCCAAGCCCTAACTCTCTCGGGAGGGCTGATTTGGAATCCGTTCTGGGCTCCGGAGAGGGGAATCCGTCGCCATCGTCATCATCAACCTTCCTCCATCACCAATTTCATGATGGTCTCCGCCGTGCCTGAGTAATTCCATCATAGGCTTGCTGGACGGTGATGGGTTGGATGAGATTTATCATGTAATCGAGTTAGTTTTGTTAAGGTTTGATCCCTAGTATCCACTATGTTCTGAGATTGATGATGCTATGACTTTGCTATGCTTAATGCTTGTCACTAGGGCCCGAGTGCCATGATTTCAGATCTGAACCTATTATGTTTTCATGAATATATGTGAGTTCTTGATCCTATCTTGCAAGTCTATAGTCACCTATTATGTGTCATGATTCGTTAATCCCGAAGTGACAATAATTGAGACCATTACCAGTGATGACCATAGTTTGAGGAGTTCATGTATTCACTATGTGTTAATGCTTTGGTCCAGTACTCTATTCAAAGGAGGCCTTAATATCCCTTAGTTTCCAATAGGACCCCGCTGCCACGGGAGGGTAGGACAAAAGATGTCATGCAAGTTCTTTTCCATAAGCACGCATGACTATATTTGGAATACATGCCTACTTTACATTGATGATCTGGAGTTAGTTCTGTGTCACCCTATGTTATAATTGTTGCATGATCGATCGCATCTGACATAATTCCCATCACCTATCAATTGCCTACGAGATTTTTATATATTGTTCTTCGCTTATTTACTTTTCCGTTGCTACTATTACAATCACTATAAAACCAAAAATATTACTTTTGCTACTGTTACCACTACTATCATATTACTTTGCTACTAAATACCTTGCTGCAGATATTAAGTTTCTAGGTGTGGTTGAATTGACAACTCAGCTGCTAATACTTGAGAATATTCTTTGGCTCCCCTTGTGTCGAATCAATAAATTTGGGTTGAATACTCTACCCTTGAAAACTGTTGCGATCCCCTATACTTGTGGGTTATCAGATCTATTTATCCAATATACTACAATTTTTACCTATCTTTTATGTGGGAAGGATTGACAACCCCTCTTTTACATCGGGTTGCAAGTATTTGTTCTTTGTGTGCAGGTGCCGTTCATGTAGTGTTGCGTGGTTCTCCTACTAATTCATAACCTTGGTCTCATCACTGAGAGAAATACCTATTGTAGTTGTGCTGCATCATCCCTTCCTCTTTTGGGAAATACTGACGTAGTTCAAGCCGCAATCAGCCTGTCCTTTTCCACCTTATAAATTCCGCTTACATTTTTAGCCCAGCCCCTCAGGAACTGCCTCAAGTGCCTAATCTTCTTTTGCCATCTCTCAATATTCGTCCTCCCTCCTGTGGCCTTAACCCATTCCTGGGCTATGGGATCAATGAAGCCCTCTCTCTCAAACCATGCTAGTTCGAAAGAGAAGACATTGTTGTTTCCTACATGTGTCGCCTCCCCAAAGTCAACAAGCAGCGAGGTGTGATCGGAGATCGCTCTCTGTAATGCTTGGACTTTCACCAAAGGAAACTTCTGTTCCCATTCAATACTGGTGAGAACTCGATCCAACTTCTCATAAGTTGGATTTGGCTGCATGTTTACCCAGTAAACTTTCTGCCTGAGAGTTCTATCTCTCTCAGGTCTAGACTTTCGATAATCATGTTAAACATAAATGACCATCTGCCATGAAAATTATTTTTATTATTTTTGTCTCTCCTCCTGATAATGTTAAAATCACCTCCGACTACTATAGGTAATCTCTCATCCCCATAAACGCGCACAAGGTCTGCTAGGAAGTCTGGTTTGAGCTCCGATTGAGCGGCTCCATATACTGCAACTAATGCCCATTGGAACCCTTCCACCTTCGAGCGCACCTTGAATTTGATGGCAAAGTCCCATAGCACTACATTTCGTACTTCTAGTGTCTTGCACTTGACCCCAAGTAAGATCCCACCGGATCATCCTCTTGGAGGAAAACAGTGCCAATCAAAGTCAACACCACCAGATAAGGTGCCAAGAAATTATGAAGTAAAATTATCCCTATTAGTCTCAAATAAGATAATGAAGTCCAACTTATGTTCTAAAGATGCTTCTGCTAGCACTACAAAAAAAGACACATCCGTGACATTTTGGGTCGAACGAAATTTTTTTCTGTCATACATATGACACTTCTATGACGATAATTGTGACAAAACCCGGTATCATCATAGATGTGGTGGGATCCTACTTCTGTGACAAAAAATCATGACAGAAATTGGGCTTTTCGTCCTGGGCAGGCCGGACACGCAGCTGCATGACATTCTTTGGGTCGTGCATGATGGAAAAAATCGTGGTAGAAGCGAGGGCGAGGAAAATTTCGGGGAGTTCCCGGTTACGGTGGGAGGTCGGGGGCCGAGCGATGCGCGTTTCTCTCATACACGTACGCGCGTGTGTGCGAAGCGTTGGCTCTAACTGAACCCGAGCGAGGCATTGGGCTCTAACTGAACCCGAGCTATTGCACTGCAGGCTACGCGTTACTGAACCCGAGCGATCGATCGATGGCTATTAACTGAACCCGATCGAGCGATTCCTTCACTACTGCTGCTAACTGAAGCCGATCGATGCTGCCTCTGGGATG
>NC_041380.1:77983348-78018025 GCF_002162155.2 Triticum dicoccoides
CCGTGGAGGGGTGGTTGAACAGGACACCATGGTGTGGAGAGGCTGGGTGAACAGTAGACAGTGGAGGGGTGCCCGTTGAGGGGTGGTTGAACAGTAGCCGGTGGAGTAGCACGCGGTGGAGGCTGGATGAACAGGAGCCCGTGGAGGCTGGAGGAGGTCGACGGTAGCCCGTGGAGGCTGGAGGAGGTCGACGGTGGAGATGAACAGTATCCCGGGGAGTCCCGTTTTGCGGTACACCACACCCCTCCCAATGAACAGGACCCCCGTTTCGACCGTAGCGCTCCAACACAAGTCCGTTTCGTCCATTTTGCGGTACGACACACCCCTCCCGATCAATATGACCCCCGTTTCGACCGTAGGAGGTCCGTTTCGTCCGTTTTGCGGTACGCCACACCCCTCCCGATCAACGGGACCCCCATTTCGACCGTAGGAGGTCTGTTTCCTCCGTTTTGCGGTACGCCAGACCCCTCCCGATAAATAGGACCCCATTCCGAACGTAGGAGGTCCATTTCCTCCGTTATGCGGTACGCCAGGCCTCGTTTCCATCGCCTGTTCCATCCAAGCCCTCCCGATGAACACGACCACACATTCCGTTCCGACCCAGCCGATTGGCTCCCACGCATTCCGTTGCCTCCTGATGAACATGACGCATTCCGTTGCCTCCCCATGAACACGACGACGACGCTGTTTCTCTGTTCCGACCCAGCCATGTACACGAGCCCTTGCCATACGTATGCGTGAGTAGGCGTTCGAGACCCCGCCCGTATGTACACGTACGTGGCTGTATTTTCTTTCTTGCACCCTGGCCGTTGTACGTACGTGTACATGCTACGTGCGCACCTCTACTACGACACGTACACGCCTCTACTACTACACGTGCGCGCCTCTACATCCACCAGTATATATGTACGTACACGTTCGCGACCAGAATGACAACGCTATGTACGCTTCGACTAGGTGGGTCCCGACTGTCAGGCACTTCCTTGCCTGCGAAGATGTAGCTGGTGGGTCCGAGCGGTCAGGGGGCGAATCGTTTTTTTTTTGCCCGGACGCACTTCCTTGCGTGTGAAGATGTAGCTGGTGGGTCCCAGCAGTCAGGGGCAAACGTTTTTTTTGCGAAATACGGTGGCCCGTCCGGTGGGTCCCCGCTGTCAGGTGGAGGAATAATTATTTTGCACGTAATAAGGATGCACTTCCTTGCTGCGACCGTGGACCTAGCTGTCAGCCTCTCCACGTACAGTCCATGTCCAATGGAAGCCGTTCCTTGACCACGTTGACCACGCTGCGCCGAGAGCACCAGGGTGGTGGACGACAGCGAGGCCTAGGAAGGGGACGAGCGGAGCCGGGGAAGACGCGGCAATGGATGCCCACGCGTAGAGGAATACGAGGGTTCACTGGTTCGCTGCGGTGTGAGGCTGCCATCACCGCAGAATAACAGGGGGTGTGGGTGAGTAGAGGGATGGCCTGGTCAGCGGTGGGAGTAGTAGGGGTGGTGAGGCCTCCGCCGCATCGCAGCCGGCCACGAGAGGCAGGAGCACGAGGCACGACCGGCGCTAGTTTGGGCGGCTGGAGCAAGAAGACCAGAGGTTGAAGAAGCACTACGGCCGTTGGATGGACATCGTACGGTCACTGGAGCTAGAATCATGCATATTGACTAAGTTGACAAAGCCCCCCGTCCCCGTCAACTTAGTAGGCCCACAAGTCAGCCTGCCACTATACTTGGACCTAGCTAATAGGGGGAGTATTCATTTTTTGTGTGTAATAAGGAGGCACTTCCTTGCGTGCGAAGATATAGCTGGTGGGTCCGAGCTGTCAGCGGCGGTAATGTTTTTTCGCGAAATACAGAGGCCCTTTCGGTGGGTCCCTGATGTCAGGTGGAGGAATCATTATTTTGCACGTAATAAGGAGGCATTTCCTTGCGTGTGACCGTGGACCCAGCTGTCGGCCTCTCCACATACAGTCCACTTCAGATGCATGTCGGTCGTTGACCATGTTGACCAGGCCGCGCCGAGAGCACCAGGGCGGTGGACGACAGTGAGGCCTAGGAAGGGAACGACACGGAGGCAGGGAAGACTCGGCAGTTGTTTCCCACGCGGATGGGAGTACGACTGTACGAGGGTTTACTGGTTCGTCTGCCGTCGCCGGAGAATAACAGCAGGTGTGGGTGAGTAGAGGGATGGCTAGGCCAGCGATGGGAGTACGGTGGGGCGGTGAGGCCTGCGTGACAGCACAACCGGCCGCAGGGAGGAGGGAGTAGGCAGTCCCGCCGGCGCTTGTTTGAGCGGCTGGAGCAGGAAGAGCAGAGATTGAAGAAGCACGACGGCCGTTCGATGGACATCCAATAGTCACTGCTTGTGCGTCAACCTTTTTCTAGGAAAACCTCAAATCTGTGGAAAACAGCATACAGCCCATCTGCCATTATTTCTAGTAATTTACAACCCATTTGCTAATTCTTAAGGTTTTTTTGGAGCCCATATTCTTTTTGTTAGCATTACAGCCCATATTGTGGCCACGGTTAAAAAATTATACGAAATTTTGCATATTTCGGTGCGGTCCGAACTATTTTTAATCCCGAAATTTTGACTCACATTCAAACTGATTTTAAAAATAAATGTATATCAATATAAAATCCAACAAATTCTCCATGCATAAAAATTAATGTAATTTAAAATCTCGAAATGAAAAAAAAGATATTTGAAACTAATTGCCGGTTTGATGTGTTTTAAAAATGTACATCCCATTTCTCATTACTGATGGGCCATTTTCTCGGCCAGCCGAATGAAAGCTCTCCTCGTCTTGAAAGATTTGCAGCCCAACAGGCCTGACAAAGCGACTTACTTGACAAATCACAAAAAAACTGAGCTGTGGCCATGGACCCAGCTGTCAGCCTCTCCACGTACAGTACTCTTCCGATGGAAGTCGTTCCTTGACCACGTTGACCATGGCGCGTGGAGAGCACCAAAGTGGTGGACGACGGCGAGGCCTAGGAAGGGGACGACGCGGAGCCGGGGAAGACGCGATAGTGGAAGCCTGCGCGGAGAGGAGTATGAGGGTTCACTGGTTCGGCTGCGGTGTGAGGCTGCCATCGCCGCAGGGCTTGGCCAGCGGTGGGAATAGTAGGGGGCGGTGAGGCCTCCACGGCCACACAGCCGGCCACGGGAGGCAGGAGCATGCGGCACGACCGGCGCTGCTTTGGGCGGCTGGAGCAAGAAGACCAGAGGTTGAAGAACCACTACGGCCGTTGGATGGACATCGTACGGTCACTGGAGCTAGAATCGTTCATATTGACTAAGTTGACAAGGCCCTTCGTCCCCGTCAACTTAGTAGGCCCACAAGTCAGCCTCCCACCAAGGTGGGTCCGGCTAGCCGGGGGAGTATTCATTTTTTTGTGCGTAATAAGGAGGCACTTTCGGTGGGTCCGAGCTGACAGCGGGGGGAACGTTTTTTTCGCGAAATACGGTGGCCCGTCAGGTGGGTCCCAGCAGTCAGGGGGTAAACATTTTTTTCGCAAAATACGGTGGCCTGTCCAGTGGGTCCCTGCTGTTAGTTGGAGGAATCATTATTTTCCGCGTAATAAGGAGGCACTTACTTGCTGCGGCCATGGACCCAGTTGAGACTCTCCACGTACAGTATACTTCCGATGGAAGTCGTTCCTTGACCACGTTGACCTCGCCGCGTTTCGTTGCATGCATGCGTCCATGGGCGTGGTGCGTCCCCACTGTCAGCCTCTCACGTACAGTCATCTTCCGATGACTCTCGGTTGTTGACCATGTTGACCACACCGTGCCGAGCACACCCAGACTAGAATGACACGGAGATGGGGAAGACGGGGTAGTGGAGTCACAGATGGAGAGGAGTGGGAAACTTCACTGATTCGGGTGCGCGGCAGCACAGCCGCGGTGCCGTCCACGGGAGACAGGAGCAAGAACAGAGGTTGAAGAAGGAGCACGGTTGTTGGATTAACATCCAACGGTCCAGCTGCTAGAATCATTTGTTGATTAAGTTGACAAAGCCATGCATACACGTCCACTTAGTAGGCCCACAAGTCAGTCACCAAATCTGATGGGTCCCAGCTGTCAACGGGATGAATAATTTTTTTTGCAAAACAAGGAGGCAGTTCTTCCGTGCGAAGATACAGCCGGTGGGTCCCAGCTGTCAGGTCGAGGAAACATTTTTCTTCAGCTTAATAAGGAGGAACTTTCCTTGTGTGCGACCATGGACCTCGTGGGTCCCAGCCGTCAGGCTCTCCACGTACAGTCCTCTTCCGATGACTCTCGTTTGTTGACCACGCCGCACCGAACGCAGCGAGGCGGTGGACGACGACGAGGCCCCGGACGGGAATGACTCGGAGATGGGAAAACGCGGCAGTGGAGTCGCAGATTGAGAGGAGGAGAAGGGTTATAACTGGTTCTGTTGTGGCGTGGGGCTGTAGTCTGTGGAGAATAACAGGAGGTGTCAAGGGGTGGAGGGATAGCCTGGCCGGCGGTGGGGTAGCGCTTCGCAGTGATGCGTGCTAAGCTGAGCCGCTAGCCGCCGGAGGCCGGACCAGGCGGTCCCGGTGACGCTGGAGGAAGAAGATGAGAGATTGAAGGTGCATGCCGGCCGTTGGATATAAATCCAATGGCTGTGGATGACACAATCATTTGTTGACCAAGTTGACAACACCCTGCGTAGGCTTCGACCTATTGGCCCACATGTCAGCCTGCAAAAATGTGGCATATATTTAACCCATGTTTTCTAGAATGTACAGTCCATTTGCTGGGCTGGGTGAACAAATAATTTCGCGTCAATGAGGCCCATTTATATTTTCTAAGAAATCCCAGCCCATTTGCACTTCCTTGAAATACACGTATTAGGTGGGCTCGTTATATATATAATGTTATGTTAGAAGGAGCAATTAATATTAAAGAATAAACTGGAGAGGCACATTATATATATATAATTAAGAAATTAGCGAGTTATTGCTCAAAATAAAAATGAGCGCGTTATTATTAAATTGGTCCTTAAAATCTTCGCAAGCTTTTGTACGCAATCACCAGGATTTTCCTTGCCCGTGAGTCAAAAACAACCAGGATTTTCCTTGCCAACTTCCGTTAAACATTTACTTTTATAAGTTAATAACACGTGGGATGTTTTTATAATATATATATATATATATATATATATATATATATATATATAAGTCTCTATAAAATATACGATAATAGTAATAATATAAATATATATAATGTGGTTAGAAGGGAAAACATAAATTGGACACATCATTACTTTTATAAGAGACCTGCGTTTTATACCCCACAGTAGGCATACTAACAAGTTCACACACAAATACAACAGGAAAGGTAAACATTCATATCAAACTCAGGTTCACAAGACACGTTCATATTCATAGCCAACATTCACTATCAACAACTCAAAAGATTCATATATACACGAGCTCAACATATCTATGCATCCAAATGATTGATAGATCACACGACAATATTCATACATAATTCACAAAAAGATTCAGATATACACATGTTCAGTATGTTTATGCATCCAAATGATTGAGATCACAGCCAATATGATCCATGGACGAACTTTAATTACCTAGGGTACAGACTGGTAAATGGTGTTCAATCGGAGGTACTTCTTGCTAAAATTAGTTCTTGTACGAGTAAACTTTCGAGTACATAAGAGGCAGCACAGACAATCTAAACTTTGCTTGTAGGTTTATCCTCAAATAGTGGCCTCATGCCGAGGGAGGTTTGAGCAATTTGGCCACTACTTTCATCCAACTAGTTTACTGGCTCATCTTGGTCCTGTATCTCACCAAAATTCTACATTGCAGACGAGAAAGGAGGCGGTTGAGAAAATGAACCACCCAAATTTTTTGTGCAGTTCAACTGAAATGGAGCATCCTTGGCGTGTAGACTGATTAAGTGCCAGATGAATATACGCGTCAACCAACTTGTCTGGAATCGTTAGACTCCATGCCATATAGTTCGCTACCATATGTGCCGATAACCAAAAGGCACAAGTTGGGACCAAAGACTGGACTGCATTTTTCTGGGCTATGCATCAAGAAATATTTTTGGTGTTCACTCTCCTAATACTTGGAGTTTGAAAATTGGTCAACGCCGATTGATACTCGAATGAATATAGGCACTTCTTGTCAACATCTATGCTTGTCTGAGTGAACTTTGGAGTACATAGCAGCAGCATAAGTACCTGTCCATCTGATCATTTTGTGCAGTTCTACTGAAATCACCCGGTGTAATGATTTGCCTGCGAGTTCAGGCTCCAAATTACTCCTTTATGAAATCGGCAAACAGTAGCACAATACCAAATTACCAATACATATGTCAGGCACAATAATCAGGATAAAGACCAGTACCAACCTATGTGAGGTAGCATATCAACTACTATTTCCTTTGACTGGAAGCCGAGATAAGCCAAGCGACTGACAACGAAGGAAGAAAGCAAGCGGAGATTAGCGACTGACAGGAAAGGACGGAAGCTGTCGAGGCAATGAAGCACCCAAAGTTTTTGTGCAGTTCCCCCAAAATCAAGCATCCCTGTTGGCAAATATATTGAGAGAGTGATATTACTGCAATAGTGGGACTAGTTGATGAAACATACACTAGCAAATAGAAGCACCCTCATTATCTTAATGGGTAAAGTTAGCAACATAGTAGTCTTGCTTAAAGAGAGGTATTAGTTTATTTAATCAGTGCCAATTAGCTCAACTCAACACTCAAAGCATTGCCATTTATCATAGGTTGCAAAACTTTAACGTGCAAAGATAAAGGAGTTTCTCATGACAGTAGCACGATACAAATAGAGATGACAACAAACTAATATGGATGAAGGCCTTAGGCCCGTACCAACCTGAGAAAAAAGCTTATTCATGTAAAATAGTATATATTTTACATGTAATAGGAGATGATAAAGTACTCAGTGGAATCACACAATAGTATATATTTTTGTGCACTTCAAATGTATGGTTGAAATCACTCTTGTTTACCAGTGCTGAGATTATATCGAAAGATTATCAAGAACTTCCAGCAGAGTTAAAGCACTGGCTGGGATATAGTTCATTGTACTGTCTTGTGTAGTTCCACTAAAATGTATGATTGGCACAACATGATCCCTGTTTGCACAAGTAGGAACACGGTGAAACCTTCATTATCTTAGTGAGAAAGGATAGGAAGACATTAGCATATTACTCAAATAGTAGCATCAAATTCATGATGGACAATACGCAAAACATTGCCTCATTTAACCAATGGAAATAAATTGACATGAAAAACAATAGAACTATTATGTCATGACACTAATAATATTCCCTCTTTGCTCCACCACATGATTCACCTCCATAGACAAACATACACACGTACATGATTCAGCATAGGGTCCTACTAAAGATTTGTTTAACTCCAACAGGAAAATTAGGCAGTAATAAATTAGTGGTACTTAAGTACTCCTAATTAATTAAGTGAGACATCAAAAGTGGAAGGGCTCCCTGGAGGATCGTCTCACATGTAAGGTAGTCGTTGCCGGAGCCATTGAATGGCCTCGACTGAGGCCTCTGGCTTCAGCAAGATCGCCTTGGCATTGTTTATTCTTCTTCTTCCTCCTCTTCATGCTCTGTTTCTCTTTCTCCTCACCAGTTGGTGAAACCAAGTACATGATTGGCCTTCAAATTCAGAATTGGTTTTGTCCGTGAAGGAGTACAAGTGTACTAGTAAAAACAGCATTATTTTCTCATGGCAGTCGGAAAATAGAGATGAACACATGCATTAAATATCATTCTTACCTAAAGGAAGGTTATGGCGCAAATATGGATGATGAGGATTGGAACACAGATCTCCCTTTGTGTAGTTCCACCAAAATGAACCAACTGTTCCATTCTGACATTCCAGTTAAACAACACAGAAGTCACTTCTTTTAAGAAGAGTTTTGTGCAGTGCACCAAAAGGTCACAACAGCAACCAGGTGAATTGGATATCCCTGTTTGCACAAAAAGGCACAGAGGAAATAGTCAGAGTCTCAAACAATTACAGGCAAAAACATTTGGCTAAACTTGTCATGGCTTATAACAGTGGCATGGCTTAATTTTTACCAGGGACATTAGATTAAGAACAGCTAAGTGTAACGCCCCGAGACTGTTGCGCCAGGTGTCTTCCAGTTATTCGTTGTCGTTGCCATGTCATTCGTTTGCGTGTCATGCATTTCATATCATGTCATCATGTGCATCGCATTTGCATACATGTTCGTCTCATGCATCCGAGCATTTTCCCCATTGTCCGTTTTGCAATCCGGCGCTCCTATGTCCTCTAGTGTCCTCTTTTGCCTCTTTTCGTGTGCGGGTGTTAAACGTACTCGGATTGGACCGAAACTTGCCCAGCAGCCTTGGTTCACTACTGGTAGACCGCCTGTCAAGTTTCGTGCCATTTGGACTTCGTTTGATACTCCAATGGTTAACCGAGGAACCGTAAAGGCCTCATTTGTGTTGCAGCCCAACACCCCTCCAAAGTGGACCAAAACCCACCAAAACCCCCTCCATTATCTTGGTCGTTCGATCATGATCGCGTGGACGAAAACCGCATCTCATTTGGAGCCTCCTAGCTCCCTCTACCTATAAATTTGTGTCCCTCCATGAAATTTCGCGCAGATCAAACCCTAGCCTCCTTCCCACTCCGCCGCCGGACATGTCCATCTGCGCCGGACATGTCCAGCCGGCCACGTCGCCCGACCAATGAGGGCGTGCCACATCAGCAGCGCCGCCGCCATTGCCCAACCACCGCCGGTCACGTCGCCTCTCCAACTCCCTCCACCGCACGGGCCCGCCGAAGCCCATCGCGAGCCCGCCGCGGGCCGGACCTGGGCCCCGAGCGCACCGCCGCCCACGCCCGCTCACCGAACCCTCGCCGGAACGTCGCCGCCCTTTGCCGGTGCGGCCCCGCTCGCCCCGCACCATCGACGCACCTCGCCAGCCCCGCCGCCGTCTCCCGCCGCTGCTCCACCACGGTGCCCTAGCGCCGCCGCCTCGTCGTGGCCGGATCCGGTCCCGGGGAGCCGAGCCCCGCCGGATCCGCCGCTCCCTCGCCTCCCCTGCCAAGCCGGAGGTCCTCCACCCATCGCCGCCGCCATTGCTCGGGGTCGAGCTGGGAGCTCATGCCGCTCGTCCCTCTCGCACCGCTCGTGGGCCTCGCGTGGGCCTCCTCCTCCTCGACCCAGCTCGTCGACGGCCCAGCCCAGTTTCCCGACCGGCCTGCCTCACCTCCTCTTCACATGGGCCGAGCCCATTGGTGAGCAACCCCTCTAAAACCCGCGCGTGCGCTTTTTAACTATTTGACGCTCGCTGTGAATTCTGCTAACTCCTGAGTATCATACATTCTGGTGCTATGATTGACCTGCCATAACCCCCTGAGTGCTGCTCCGATTCATGCAAATGATATATCAAAATGTTCATCTTGATGTGCTCTTCGTTTTGTTCCATTGGTTCATGTTCATTTGAGTTCATCTTGATGCCCTAAATGCTGTTGCAAGAGTGCTATGTAATGTTAGGTTCTGATTCTTTACAGATTTTGGACATTTGTCATTTTTGCCATGTTTAATGTGTGCCTCCTATGAAATTGAGCTCTACATGTGTTTTGTTATATGCCATGGCATCTTTACAGGGGTGTTTGCCATGTATTTTTGTGATCAATGTGGTGACTAGCACAAGCATGCAAAGTAGCTCTCGTGATGTTGCTGATTCAGGGACTTAGAATTCTTCTAAGTCATTTCCTAATGATATTTTTTATGCCATGTATTCTTGTTGCTATAGAGTGATCCATGCCTCTTTTGAGCATGTTCAGTAAGGATGATTTTGGGATATTGTTATGTTCTATCCATCCATGTCTTTGTTTGCAATTATGGAGTCCCCTAGCATGACTAAAGCTTGCTCTACTTTTGCTATAAAATGTTCCTGGCAGATTGTTTACGTGTTAAGCAATTTTGCCGAGGTTGTTGTAGTTGATCCTTGCATGCTATGAGGTTTTTTTTGCCATGTTTAGCTTCTATGACATGTCTACTTGCTGGGTGTATGCTTAGTTTGTCATGCAATGCCCTGTGGTGAGTGCATCGAGCTCGTAAACATGCCTACGTAAATTTGTTTTGCCATGTTCCAGTTTTCTGCCAAGTCTGAATCTGTTAACGAAACTTCCTATGTTTACATGGTTGCCATTGTATTTTCTGATCCCTTTTGGCTTATGGACAGTAAGGGACTTTTGTTATATGCTTTGAGTAGCTTCATGCCATGCCTTGCTTTGCCATGATATGTTCCTGTAGCATGTTGTTATCTTGCTCTAAACATTGCTTCCTGATGTTAAATTCCTGACATGTTATTTTCTCTAAGTCTGTGAACCTGATATCTTTTGCACTTTTGCCATGCTTGTTTGAACCTGCTATTGTGTGAATTAGCCGTAGCTCAGTGTTCATCTTTTGTCAAGCATCTTGAGTGCATCTCTGCCATGTGCTTTGTCGCTATGTTAGAGTGTAGTAGCTTATTTTTTCTTGATGCATTTAGATGGCATCGTGCTGTTAATCGCAACTTTGTGTCGTTATTGTTTTGCTTGCCATTTGCAAACCGTGCATCCAATTCCGGTGATCTTTATATCGATTTCGACCGAAATCAACTCATATTTCCAGTGGCACTCTTGGTTTTCCAAGTTGAGGCCTGGTTCAATCTTTTCCTTCCGGAGCACGCATATCACATCCCGCATATCATGCCATGTTTAGCATCATGTTGCTTGCGCATTGCATCGTGGTTGATTGTTGTTCCCTTTGCTTGTGTTCTTGCTTTGGGTAGAGCCGGGAGATGAGTACGTGATCGAGGACCCATTGAGTATGTTTTCGAGGATCAAGCTATCGTCTTCTCGGAGATCTTTGCAGGCAAGATGACCATACCCTCGAAATCACTTCTATCTTTGCTTGCTAGTTGCTCGCTCTATTGCTATGCCTATGCTGCGATACCTACCACTTGTTATATCCTGCCTCCCATATTGCCATGTCAAGCCTCTAACCCACCTTGTCCTAGCAAACCGTTGTTTGGCTATGTTACCGCTTTGCTCAGCCCCTCTTATAGCGTTGCTAGTTGCAGGTGAAGATTGGAGTTGTTCCTTGTTGGAACATGGATTTTGTTGGGATATCACTATATCTCTTATTTAATTAATGCATCTATATACTTGGTAAAGGCTGGAAGGCTCGGCCTTATGCCTGGTGTTTTGTTCCACTCTTGCCGCCCTAGTTTCCGTCATACCGGTATTATGTTCCTTGATTTTGTGTTCCTTACATGGTCGGGTTATAATGGGAACCCCTTGACAGTTTGCCTTCAATAAAACTCCTCCAGCAAGGCCCAACCTTGGTTTTACCTTTTGCACTAACAACCTAGCCTCTTTCCCTTGGGTTTCCGGAGCCCGAGGGTCATCTTTATTTTAACCCCCTGGGCCAGTGCTCCTCTGAGTGTTGGTCCCAACTAGAGCCCCTTGCAGCGCCACCTCGGGGAAACTTGAGGGTTGGTTTTAGTTGTACGGATTGCTCATCTATGTGCCCTGAGAACGAGATATGTGCAGCTACTATCGGGATTTGTCGGCACATTCGGGCGGCTTTGCTGGTCTTGTTTTACCATTGTCGAAATGTCTTGTAACCGGGATTCCGAGTCTGATCGGGTCGTCCTGGGAGAAGGAATATCCTTCATTGAGCGTGAGAGCTTGTGATCGGCTAAGTTGGGACACCCCTGCAGGGATTTGAACTTTCGAAAGTCGTGCCCGCGGTTATGGGCAGATGGGAATTTGTTAATGTCCAGTTGTAGAAAACTTGACACTTAATTTAATTAAAATGCATCAACCGCGTGTGTAGCCGTGATGGTCTCTTATCGGCGGGGTCCGAGAAGTGAACACGGTCTCGTGTTATGCTTGAACGTAAGTAGTTCTAGGATCACTTCTTGATCATAGATTCTCGAACGTGCTTTGCCTTCTCTTCTTGCCTTCTTTTGCGTTAAGTTAGCCATCTTATATGCTAGTGCTTGCTGCAGCTCCACCTCACTACCCTTTTCCTACCCATAAGCTTAAATAGTCTTGATCGCGAGGGTGTGAGATTGCTGAGTCCCCGTGACTCACAGACTACTTCAAAAACCAGCTTGCAGGTGCCGATGATTCTGTGCAGGTGACGTAGCCGAGCTCAAGGAGGAGCTCAATGAAGATCGCGTTCATTATGTTGTTCTGTTTTTAGTTGATCAGTAGTGGAGCCCAGTTGGGGCGATCGGGGATCTTTAGCATTAGGGGTGATCTTCTTTTACTTTGGTTCCGTAGTCGGGCCTTGATTGTATCTGGATGATGTAATTCTTTATTCATGTATTGTGTGAAGTGGCAATTGTAAGCCAACTCTGTACCTCTTTCTTATTTAGTACATGGGATGTGTAAAGATTACCCCTCTTGCGACATTGCCAACAATGCGGTTATGCCTCTAAGTCGTGCTCCGACATGTGGGAGATATAGCCGCATCGTGGGTGTTACACTAAGGTTGCATTCGGTTCACAAGTTTGGTGCAGGATTTTTGTAGGAACACAATTCCTACGTTATCCTTTCCCTTCCAACCGTTCGGAACACGGGAAATGTGAATAATGTTTCATAGGAAAGCTGGTCTGGTAGTACTAATTCCATAGGATTAGAAACATCCACGCGATGCTCATTTTTTGGGCGGAAGCCCGAGGCAGGAGCTCGCTGCCATGCGTTAGACAGGTTGTTGTGCTGTGTTGCCGGAATAAAAAAACCTATGTGTGGTAAGTGAGGTGTGGACAAGAGTAGTCACTGTGCAGCTGAATAAACAAATAGCATCTCATACCACCAAGCATGCTACTCTAAAAAACAAATCTGTACATTTCGTAGTCCATCCGAACACATTCTCTTGAGAGTTTCCTCCGGTTCGCTGTTCCATAGTTTTATACCTACATTCCTTTCCTATTCCTCCATTTTCATCAAGACCTATGTTTTCTGCCCCTTTATTCCGAACGGAGCCTAAATATTTGTTATAATGGCATGGGACAGTGGGTGCACCAGCAGTCCAGCACCATGTACGTAAACAGGGGCATAAAGTGGTGATTCATAGTTTGTTGCCCCGAGAAACAAACATCCAAGAAACATATCTGGGTTGGTCCCATTTTTGTTCACTCTAGCCACCTACTCCTATGTGTGGATAGCAAATCTAGTCCTGTTCATACCATTGTGTACAACGTTACCCCTATATTTCCCTTTTCGACCAAGAGACTGGTTGGATGACCAGCCTGTACTACTTTCACCCCCTTTCCTTCCTGTTTGTACCAAGTCTGATGTACATACTAAATTCCCCCACCCCCACTTTATTTCTTGTTTCAACCAAGTACTCCCTCTGTCCGGAATTACTTGTCATCAAAATGGATGTGTCTAGAACTAAAATACATCTAGATACATCCATTTCAACGATAAGTATTTTCGGACGGAGGGAGTACAAGATTCGACTCCATGAAGTAGCTTTACCTCTAACAATAGAAGAAAAAAATATGAGACGTTGGACCATCCGATCGAGAGGGGCTGAGAGGTAGAAAATGATGCACATGCAGCGACGTAGCGAGCTGGGGAAGTATTGCTAAGGCGGTTTCGAACGAAGATATACCTGAAGGTCGTCGGGATGTGGATAGGTGGGCGGCGGGAGGCCAGATCCGCCCACAGGCAACGACGAGGGGATCGAAGGACCTCCCGGGCCGGCGCTCGGCCAGAGATAACGGTGCGGCCGATAGTGGGTCTCCTCCCTCGCTGTCGACGACGGCCTAAACGCTGCCCCTCCTCCCCTTCACCGGCGGAGGGGAATACGTCCGGATCTGTAACCAGCGGTTAGGATAGAAAGCCTGTGTTTTTTGAAGGGAGAAAGACAGTGTTACTACCCCTATCTTGTTTAGACCTGGAGAGGATAAGAGTGTGTGAATAGAGCAACCCTAGCAAGCAAGCGCGGAGGCTCCGGCCTATATATACGTAGTGGGGTAGTTTTCCTTTTTCACTCCATCAAAACAATCGTTTAAAATTGTGTACTACTACATGCCAGGTCGCGGGTTTTTTTAGTTGTTGATTGTTTTTTGAGATAGCTACCCACTTGTTCCAAGTGGTGTTACGGTGTGCCAGGTTGCACTTTGTATCGTTCAAGTCTGGTACTACAAGTCCCTCCATTAAATGAACAACCACCCCCTCGTAAAAATTGTGAACAAGCCCATGGCTAAAATTAGCAGAAACGTGGGTTGCCCCAACATGCATTATTATTTATATTTTCTACTCCCTCCGTTCCTAAATATAAGCCTTTTTTATTAGCCACACCTAAGACAAGATTTTTTTATTAGCAGTGAACCCCACATGTCATAGACACAAAAATTGTGGCAAGATTCCCTTAGGCAAGCCAAAGTGTGTCTAACAATTTGAGCAACTCAGGTTAGGCAAGTGTGGAAAGTGTGGGAAAAATAATGTGGCAACATAAGACAAACATAGTCACAATCAAAACAGCCCCGTAATTTTTTGTGACATGCATGAAAATTTGGTTAGTTAAATTTATAGTCCAAATTTGGCAAGGTGCATCAAATCAACAGATGCTAGTATCAAAAGGAAAGTCATGGCATGCATGCATGCGTTGTACTCCCTCCGTTTCCAAATATAAGTCTTTTTAGAGATTGCAACAAGTGACTACATAAGAAGCAGAATATGTCTACTCCTACATACGAAGTAGCCCATTTGAAATGTGTAAAAAGACTTATACCGAGTGTAGTGCTTTGATGTGTCGCGTCAACTCGTACAAGACCAAGAAATTTGATTACTACAACGCCCTCTCCCTCGCGGACTGAGCTCCGGTGCCTTAACTGCACCTGCCTTTGGCTGCATGACAGGAGGGCCAACCACCTGTTGGGCCCACCTGTCATAGATGCAAAGGCAGGAGCAGTAAGTAGAAGCTTTGCTACACGCTATCCCTCCCGCACGAGGTGGACGGACATGCAGCAGTGGATTCGATACTGTAGAAGTAGGAGTAACATCATTGTTCGTCTTCTCGAAGAGGCGAAGAGCCAAGCGCAACTCCAACGTGGCAGTTGCGAACGCTCATGTGGTGCGGTTCCTTGGAGTACTAGCCAGGCTCTTGCATGAGACAAAATTGCTATTGTTTAACAATTAAACTCCACTATCCATTGGTTGATACTCGTTCTGCATAGGTCCACGCGCTTAGCACCATTTCCTCCTGGGGTCACCAATGTTTATTTGCTAATTAATAGCATTGCATGCAATGAACTAGCCATTGCAAGTCATTAAAAGCATGCACACCTCTCATCTCTTATTGGTTGATATGTCAAGAAACAAGAAACAAGGTAGAAGTTAATGCACCACGCCTAAGTGTTTTGGGACTATTTGGTTTTCGTAAGATGACTTACACACCTAGACGGAGGGGGTAGTATAGCCCTGTAAACCGGAAAGGAGTATTTGCCTTTCTAGAGATTTCAACAA
This sequence comes from Triticum dicoccoides, assembly GCF_002162155.2. NCBI lineage: Eukaryota > Viridiplantae > Streptophyta > Magnoliopsida > Poales > Poaceae > Triticum > Triticum dicoccoides. The sequence goes on from NC_041380.1 coordinate 77,998,888, forward strand.
GTGACTAGACTACACCATGTGAAGTACTCCCTCCCTTTCGGTTTATAGGCTCAGGTCTCAAATCTCATGAACGAAGGCATTTTGTGATTGGAGGAATGTATCTCGTACTTTACAAAACTACCCTAATTAAACTCATGCATTAATTACATAGTTCTCTCGTTTTCCTCTCCGCCTTGGTCGCGGTGCACATGCGGGACATTTCAAAGCATCCGGGCCCGCGTGCCATCCACCAAATCACAACGAGGTGCTATAGTCGAGACTCACCTGTCACCGCGGTGTGGCCGTCATGACCCGTCATATCACAAAACCCACCCCTTTACCAGCAGTGGTAAGGTGGCCTCCAAGTTGGACTGGACCAAGCAACCATCATTTCACTGGAACACTCGTTCAAGCCCTTTCTTCCCTTTCTTGAAGAAAACCTCACTCCAGGCTACTCACTTTTGCCATTTTTCTTCTATACCGACGAAGGAAAGGTGGGCGAATCAGTTATGCTGCTATATTTTCATTCCAAGAATCTTCTTTTTGCGAAGCACCGACCGATTCTCACATCCTATTCTTTTCCCGTTTTCATTGCGATTGTGGTTTCCTTTCGATTGCTTTTTGTTTGTCAGTTCATTGATGGATCCTGGAGCACTAGGCAAAGAGTTGCCGGCGGACAACCCACTGGAGGCAGCGATCTCTAGGAAGCGAGCACCGACCAACGAGTTGACCATGTTGGCGGGCCAACCCATGGAGACGAAGAACTCCAAGAAACAAGCATTGGCCAAAGAGTTGAGGACGTTGGCGGACGAACTCCTCAAAGAAAGTTGGAAGAACAGCAAGGGCCCCACCGTGCCTACCCCAAGAACTCTGATTGCCACCTATGTGAGGCTCAAGACCGAGTTTGAGGAGATAGTCGCCGTTGAGAAGCAGTATTCCCCTAGCAAGGTGATGGCCCCCATCGAGGATGAGGAGATGGCCCCCGGAGGGATGAGATCCCCCGGTGAGCTGCACAAGGTAAAAAATAATGGCTTATTACCATAGTTGTGGTTTTTGATTATTTGCAATGTGCTTGCTAATATGTTAGGGTTGTGCAGGTGTCAGTGGACGTCCTTGATGATTCCGATGTCGTGGCCCATCTTGTTGGCATCGCCCCGGAGATCAATTCCGATGCCGCTGTCCAACCTATGGACATCACCCCAGAGATTGATTCTGATGTCGCGGTTAGTCCTGTGGACATCGCCCCAGAAATTGATTCCCATGCCGCCATCCGTGTTGTGGTCATTGCCCGAGAGATCGATGACAAGAAATAGTTGGTCGCGCTAATCCTTCAGGGTAGTTTGCATTGCCATGTGTTTAATTACCAGAATGATGCGTGTTATCAAACCATCTTAGGGTTAGTGCACTGTCTTGTGTGGGCGGATCTTGCTACTTTTGTTTGATAGTGAATCATGTGATGAATCATGCGAACCCTCTCTGAGTTATGGAAACAGATGTATCCTCACCAGCTTTTGATGTAATATATGGCATGCTTAGATGTAAGTTTGAACTGTTTATCATATTAGCAGGGCTTGTTTGATGATTCTTGGTGTTAGTAGGCTAGCAACTGTGCGAGCTATAGTACTTGCAAAACACTCACCGAAGAGAAACGTTGGGGCTGATGAGCTCGTGGTACGCTTATACTTATCCCTCGTCGATCGACCAATAGCCCTAGCTCCTAAAATTGTAGGCTTAGCGATCGATCAGAAAATAGTTGACATACATTCAGGCCTCATTTGGTTCATAGGGTAGGAAAATCATAGCAAAAGTATAGAGAACGTGCAACACAAAATCATAGTAGTGCAGAGACATACTCCCTCCGTTCCAAAATAGATGAGCTAGGCGGGCTAGTTTGGCCTAGTGGGTTCCAGTGATATGACGTGGTACAGTGCCGTCCAGTCTTCGCGTGTGGTAGCAGTATTGCGGGTACAGTAAGTTTTCTTGAAGAAGCGGAATTCAATGAAGTCATGATGGTTCCTTCGTCCGAACAACTTACAGTGGGAAAGGTTGGGCCTACGATACGACCGGGGTAGACCAGGATAATTTTGTGCATGGCAGGTGGACCAGGATGGTCAGCATCCCACATGTCGGCGAATGAAAGTATTCTTTCCGATATAGAGGACGAGCAACGAGTATTCATTGTTTATTTTTGATGAAAGCTATTGTCTCCACTGTTACGACGGAGGAGTGTGAAACACGGCAGCCCAGTGAACTTGCATGTGCACCACTCCCTCCTTCCTCATGTAATGCCCAGGTTACAGCTTTTTCTCACTTTCTCTCTATCTATTTCCTCTCAAATGTTTTTTACCTTTATTTTTTAAGACACAATTGTTTTTATGCCTTTTTTAGAATTATTTTTTATACCTAGGAGCACATGTAGAGACGGGCTCTTGCAGAGCCCACTCCTTGACTTTGTCAATGCCTCTCTCTCCTCCACATAAGGAGTACTACTTGCTATGCATGCATGCGGCGGGCAACTGGCGTCTTGAGGGGCTAGTGCGGTGAGAGCGGGCTCCGGAAGCGGTCCGGACTCCAGCATGGCCCACCTCACATTATCACCATATATTTCTTGGAGTCCGTGCGTGGCGGGCGGGCGATCTCATCTCCCTCCCTCGTTTCTCTCTTCTCAGCCGACGCCCGCCGAGCGATTAGAGTTCGGCTATCGACGGTTTATTCAATTATGGTCCCACATGTCAGTGAAATTGCAAGACAATGTGTGTCCCCTCTGGTGAGCGGCGTGCGAGCCGGACTGTCGGGGTTGCGACACGTACGAGTCGTAAGTGTGCCGCCTTTTCCTTTAGAACTTGCAAAGCGTAACATTTTCGCGTGATCGATCGATAAAAAAATCCAGAACAAAATGACGAAGCGTATACAATGATCAAAGTGAGCTATCAAGACAAGTTCGATGACCGCCAATGCATTTTACTCGGTGATAAATGACCAGGATTGAAGGGGAATCCAAATTTGCTTCGTCTTCTGTCCTTGATCTCTTGACAAACCAATGCACTATATGGTTATCCGTCCAGTCCACCCCAAAGCTCTCAACAAGCGTCGTTCATGCCACCGCGCCGCACACTAACCGGTAAGGCAGCAATGGCATCCCGCCGCACCAAGTTCCTCGCCGCCCACGACTGCACACAAAATGGTAGGGAAGCGATGGCATCCCGCCGTGCCGAGTTCATCGCCGCTCGCGACCTCACAACTATGTGGCAGGAATTTGAAGATGCCAAGGTCGAATGGGCGGTAGAGCAAGAGGCGGCCAAAGCTGCACAGAGGGAGCGAAAAAGTCAGAAAGCACTCAAGAAAAGAGAGGCCCGCCGCCGCAAGAAAGAAAAGGTCGCAGGCGCTGCTGCGGAGAGGTCGGCGGAGATCCAAGCACGGTGGGGTGTCGCCGATAAAGCCGGGAAGGAGAACGATGGCATCTGGCCAGCATGTGAGAAGTAGTAGTACTAGTAGTTAGTGTGTGTGTGTCTGTGTCTGAGTACGAGCATGTACCAATACTACTAGTTACTACTGTAGTTTTTAGAGAAAATTACCAGTACATTAGCCTAGACTAAATGGAAAAATTCCTATCCTAAGCATCAAATGGCATCTCTTTCTCTATAGGAATTGAGATGCATGTCATCTCACTTCCTATGATTTTCATATTCCTATCGTATGAATGAAAGAAGGCCTATGTTAGAGTAACTACTGTAGCTAGCAGTACTGCTGGTACAATAGTTTTCTTCAAGAAGCGGAATTCAAGGAAGTCAGGATGGTTCCTTCGTCCGAGCAACTTCAAAGTGGGAAGTGGGCCTGTGATTTGGTGGCTCATTAGTCATTGTTACTGCGGCGCGACGACCTGGGTGACTCTCCCTTGGAGTTCTGCGTGCATGGCAAGTGGACCAGGATGGTCGACGTCCCACATGTTGGCGAACGGAAGTATTCTTTCCGATACCGAGGAGCAAGGAAACCGCGTTGTATAGTATCACCGCTGATTGGTTTGCAAAAAATAGTAACACTGCCGATTTATAATTATTTTTTATTTCTGATGAACGCTAGAGTTTCAACTCTTACGACGAAGGGTCCCAAACATGGCACGTGCTGGATGTCCGACACATCAGCGAAAGGAGTGGGACATGAACAGCGTGGTAGAGCCCAGCGTAAAAAAAACAGCATGGTAGAGCGTCTCCACTTCTTCCACTTCTGGGTCGGAGACCACACGTAGTAGTACTTAGTGGTATGAACCTGGAGAGAAAGACACGTCTAGTTGGAAGGTCTCAAGGCATACACGTAAACAAATATAAAAGTTAATATGTGCCTCCAACTAATATAGTAGTAGTAGAGTACTTAGGCACGTACTCCATAACATCACCGTGCATTGCACGTACAATATTTAGTGGTAGTACGTAGTAAGTGACAAATGCCGCCCAAGAGTTCCCTTCTAGACCTACTTTTGGGTGTTTGGTAGAGTGTATGGAGGGTGCATGAGTCCATACTAGTTTAGCACAAATACACTAGAAGCATGCATGAAGAGAGCATGCATGGAGAGGGGTGTTGAGTTGAGCATGCATGAAGAGGGAACAACTATGCTGAGATGAGAACGCAACCAAACACACCCTATATGCCATGCATGTTCATACCATTTGTGCCTTTCTACTTCACTTACTGCGCTACATTACTCAGGTTCGTACGTCCACTCCTGGGTACATGTCCGTCTCGTAGTTCCAGTCCCACGTGTTCTTCATATAGATGGAATGATCCTTGCATAACACGTGCACCTTGATGCTAGATGTCTCGCGTGTTGGCAAAAGGATGAACAAATCTCACATAAAAAAATAGAGTGGAAGAACATAGATTCCGGACGACCGAGAAGGAGCAAGGAACCTCGTTCTGGAGCGTCTGCACTCATAATATTTAATATTATTCAGCGATATAAAATTAACCAATCATCTCCACAGTGGACTGGAAGAGTATGAAACACAGCAGCCCAGTGTAGTTACATCATACTAGTACATGGCTAACCCACGCTATCACCATATTTCTTGGCTTCCATGCGACACCTATCTCTAGTAATCCAGCAGCCTGTATCGCTTCTCCCTCCTCATCTCTATCAAAGTGCGGCGGGCTGGCGTTTCTGCCGTCTATTGAGGTCGGTTAACTATCACATGTTAGCGACATGCCAAGAGCATTCTAAAAAAATTCCTTTCACGTTCCGTTTTCAAAAGTAAAAAATCCTTTCACGTACGAATTTGCATGTATGCTTTGAGCAACTTGCATGTCCTATACTACTCCTGTTTGATACTCTAACTTAGCTAGAGGTTAGACTAACTCATGACTAACCCTGAACTAACTGTAGCCAAAGATGTGTTTGGGTGACAGGGTTAGATTGACAATAAATGCACTTCATGGAGAGAGAAAAGTGATTTTTCAGTGGTCCCAATGAGAACTATCTCCAGTTAGCACCTCTTGGGTGGGATAGATTTTTTTGGTGGGTTCGGTACAACTTGCTCCAATTTAAACCCTCATGCTTGGATACTTTTAGGGCCATTTGAGCCCCAACTAGCTCCAACTAACTCTAACCCATGGATCCAAACAGGGCCTATGGCCAGTCTCGACGTGGAGCAGTCGCGTGCACCGGGAAGCGGCGCTCTCTCGGCCGTCGCGCCATTTCAAAGCCGGCGCCAGTGAGAGGTCGCCTCTGCTCTAGCCGGGCACTAATGCGGCACTGATGCTCCAGGGCGACGCTGACCGTTTCACGCGGGAAGCGCACGCTGGCAAGGGAGTATAGGTTTTGAACCATTTCAGGTGTAGTACTGGTAGTTTGCAAAACTACTCAATTATTGCACTCAGTTTCCTAAGAAATTGTGGTAAAAAACGTTACTCCACAACCCGCTTCCCTTCTCCTTCCTCTTCCACCGCTCGCGCACGTCCGCGGGAAGCGACCGGTCAACCCTTATATAGGAGTGCTAGCACAAAAAGATGCATGCATGACCACTAAAATTTCCATATTAAAGCGTCGCTCCGGCGGGAGTATGGCGTATGTTGTTACCTTCGGCCGGCCCATGGCTACTGGGCGACGGTGACCAGAGAAGAGGCGGTGGGAGGGGAATGAATGCATCTACTGTTTGGGTTCGCCTTCCGGCTTAAATAAATGCACATCATCACGTGTACCTGCGGGTGCACAAATTGTAACATACATGTCTACTTAAGTGGGCGTCACATAACTGGTGTGTGTGTGAGAGAGAGATTCTGAGAGACATAGTGCGTGTGTGGGACTCTACTCTTCGGACATGTACTCAACCTTTTGCATCAGGATATAAGTATAATGGTATTTACTTTAGCTAGTGATTTATGTGGCTATGTTAACGTGGTTGTGTAAAAAAAATGTCACTTCCTACTCGTGATTTGCGTTATATAATTACAAGCAAGATTCTCGTGCATTGCAGGGAACATCAATATGGATTTTTTTACAAAACACCTGTTGTGATTGACCCATGCAGGAGTAATCCCATGTGTAAAAACTAATGATATCTCGAGAATTTTATCGGAAAACTGGTATCTCGAGAATGTCATCAAAAAATGAAAGATGAGAGATAAGGCGAGGATGAGTGGAGCTGTGACGCCCGGGTAATCAAGCTACAGTAATCCCGCACTAACGATGCCACGTCACCTCGATTACTATTACTAATCTCGTGTTAGTTCGAAACCCATTCAAATTCAAATTCAAAATAAAGCAAACAATAAAAGTTTTCAAATGTTAAAACTAAAATGTTCTGAGTGATCCAAATAATGCATAGGTAATTATAATGGAGAAACCACACTTTAATAAAATGTTTAAATATTCAAATGATAATAAAGCAATAGTAAAAACTATTATTTAAATACCTCTAAATAATAAATAATTACAAAACTATTTTATTTAGTTACCCAAATTGATGTGGCAGTAGTAAATATAGTAATACTAATTTAGGAACCATTTGTGTATTTTAGAAAACTATAACCGTTTTAGAAATAAAAGAAAACGGAATAGAAAAAGGAAAATAGACAAAGTAGGACTATTTGTTTTGGGCCCTAGTGCATTAGTGGATTAGGCCCAGCCCAACTTCCCCTCATCCCCTTTCTCTGTTCATCAGACAATCAGAGGACGTGGAGGCCATCCATGGCGCCCCGGCCAGGTGCCGGCCATCCCCCGGTCTCCTTGGAGTATAAGGGCGACACCCCGGACGCCCTGGACAACCCTAGCTCAATCCTCCCCTTCCCCACACTTGATCCCCTCGATCCCGAGCTTGTTCGTCACCGCGCCTTCATCGATCCCGCGGCCACCGACTCCCCATCGCTACCTTGCCATGTCCATGAGGTTCTCCGTCGTCTACTTCATCGTCTGCACCACCAGATTGAGGCTTGGGAGCATCATCGACGACGCACGTCTCTTCTTCTTCCGCCACGGCCGTCGGACGACGCCGTCGATCTCCACCACCGGCGCCTCCCCGACCTTCCCCGAGCTCGCCTACGTTCTCCCCGGTGAGCCCTCCTCCGGATCCCCCTTCCTCCGCCTCGATTCGGTCACCGTTTGCCTTCCCCGAGCACATCCTAGCCCGCGTCGCGTGTACGCGTACGCGTACTGGTGTAAGCGCGTGCGTGAGCTGCTGCTGCTTAACCACCGTCTCCTGCGGCGGCGTACTACTGCTGAAGCGCGCCTGCCCTGGCCTCGCCTCTGCTTGCCGCTGCTCGCCGGCCATCGGCCGCGGCCATGTAGCGCGCCCCTGCTGCTCCTTGCGATGCGTTGCTGCTCATACCGCTACTCTGCTCTGCTTGCTACTGCTGTCGCTGCACTGCTGCTCCGTTTGCTGCTGCTCACGGCCGCTGCTACTGCTTTCCTTGTGCTGCTGCCGCTGTTGGCCATGGCCGCCGTGGCTTGTGCCTCGTGCGTGCTAGCCATGGCAAGCACAGCCAAGGCCCGGGTGTGCCGCTGCCAATGGCCGACCCAATTAGTAGGTCTAATTAGTTTAGGCTAAATTAGGTGTTAATTAGTCTAAGGCTATTAGAAGTGGACCCAGGCTAATTAATCTAATTAACTAGAATAGTTTAGTTGTTGTCTATGATGTGTGGCTCCCATCTCTAATTAAGCTAGATTAATTAATCTGTTAAACTAAGACAATGACAATTGGGCACCATTGTCACTATTCATCAGTGGACCAGTCAAACTTGACTGGGTCAACTAAGCCCTCCAGCCCCACATGTCATGCACACGCACACATTCCTGGGTACACTCCTCTGTACCCATAGCCATTTTTTTATTTGGATTAAATTTAATTCCAGGACTTCAGAAATGTTTAAAACTTCATAAATAAAATCATATAAAATAAACCATAAGTCGGATGAAAATACTTTGTACAGGAAAGTTGCTCAGAACGACGAGACGATTCCGGATACGCAGTCCGTTCGTCCGCCACACACCCCTAACCTATCGAACTCGCAACTTTCCCCCTCCGGCTCCTCTGCCCGAAAACGCGAAACACCGGGAATACTTCCCCGATGTTTCCCCCCTTAACCGGTACCACCTCATACCACGTTAGGGCACACCTAGCACCGCTCATTGTCACGTCACGCATCGTCGTGTTTATGTTTGCATTGTATTCATTGTTTCTTCCCCCTCTTATCTCCGGTAGACTACGAGACCGACGCTGCTGCTGCCCAGTTCGACTATGGAGTTGACGACCCCTCCTTCTTGCCAGAGCAACCAGGCAAGCCCCCCCCCTTGATCACCAGATATCGCCTATTCTCCTCTATACTGCTTGCATTAGAGTAGTGTAGCATGTTACTGCTTTCGTTAATCCTATTCTGATGCATAGCCTGACATTGTCGCTACATCTGTTGATACCTTACCTGCAATCCTATATGCTTAGTATAGGATGCTAGTTTATCATCATTGGCCCTACATTCTTGTCAGTCTGCCTTGCTATACTATCGGGCCGTGATCACTTGGGAGGTGATCACGGGTATATACTATACATACATACATACTATACAGATGGTGACTAAAGTCGGGTCAGCTCGATGAGTACCCGCAAGTGATTCTGATGAGGGGGCTGAAAGGACAGGTGGCTCCATCCCGGTAGAGGTGGGCCTGGGTTCCCGACGGCCCCCGACTGTTACTTTGTGGCGGAGCGACAGGGCAGGTTGAGACCACCTAGGAGACAGGTGGGCCTGGCCCTGTTAGGCGTTCGCGGATACTTAACACGCTTAACGAGATCTTGGTATTTGATCTGAGTCGGCTACGAGCCTATACGCACTAACCATCTACGCGGGAGTAGTTATGGGTATCCCGGCGTCGTGGTATCAGCCGAAGCCTTCTTGACGTCAGCGACTGAGTGGCGCGCGCCGGGTTGGACTGCGTTAACGCAACTTCCTTTGTAATGGAGGTTGCTAGGTCTGCTCACCGGCCGCGTACGCAACGTGCGGGTGTGCAATGGGCGATGGGCCCAGACCCCTGCGCGCATAGGATTTAGACCGGCGTGCTGACCTCTCTGTTGTGCCTAGGTGGGGCTGCGACGTGTTGATCTTCCGAGGCCGGGCATGACCCAGGAAAGTGTGTCCGGCCAAATGGGATCGAGCGTGTTGGGTTATGTGGTGCACCCCTGCAGGGAAGTTAATCTATTCGAATAGCCGTGATCTTCGGTAACAGGACGACTTGGAGTTGTACCTTGACCTTATGACAACTAGAACCGGATACTTAATAAAACACACCCTTCCAAGTGCCAGATACAACCGGTGGTCGCTCTCTCTCAGGGATACGAGGAGGGGATCGCCGGGTAGGATTATGCTACTGGAGATGTTACTTGGAGATGTTACTTGGAGATGCTACTTGGAGATGCTACTTGGAGGACTTCAATCTACACTCTTTTACTTGATGCAAGACGGAGGCTGCCAGAAGCGTAGTCTTCGACAGGATTAGCTATCCCCCTCTTATTCTGGCATTCTGCAGTTCAGTCCACTGATATGGCCTCCTTACACATATACCCATGCATATGTAGTGTAGTTCCTTGCTTGCGAGTACTTTGGATGAGTACTCATGGTTGCTTTCTCCCCCCCTTTTCCCCTTTTCCTTTCTTTCTGGTTGTCGCAACCAGATGCTGGAGCCCTGGAGCCAGACGCCACCGTCGACGACGACCCCTACTACACCGGAGGTGCCCCTACTACGTGCAGCCCGCTGACGACGACCTGGAGTAGTTTAGGAGGATCCCAGGCAGGAGGCCTGCGCCTCTTTCGATCTGTATCCCAGTTTGTGCTAGCCTTCTTAAGGCAAACTTGTTTAACTTATGTCTGTACTCAGATATTGATGCTTCCGCTGACTCGTCTATGATCGAGCACTTGTATTCGAGCCCTCGAGGCCCCTGGCTTGTATTATGATGCTTGTATGACTTATTTTATTTGTAGAGTTGTGTTGTGATATCTTCCCGTGAGTCCCTGATCTTGATCGTACACATTTGCGTGCATGATTAGTGTACGATTGAATCGGGGGCGTAACAAGTTGGTATCAGAGCCGACTGCCTGTAGGAATCCCCCTTCCACACTCCTTGGCCGAAGTCGAGTCTAGACATTGCAAAACTTTTACTAACTTGGCTGTGTGCCTTACGGGCCCACGTCGCCATCGGGTGGTACTAGGATCTTTTACTCCTTGACCTTTACTCTGGGACTCTGATCTCTCTTCTATTCGGGTTAAAGGAATTTTGCTAAATCTAACATTAGGATCTCGTTGTCACTTTCACCCGGAGAGCCCCTTATTACTGATGATCGTCTGCTGCACGTGAAGACCCTGAAAATACTTTCCGCTGTTAAGCCGAGAACTTGTGTTCATCGCGTTTGCAATTCCCCTTCCACCGTCAACCCTTATGGGTAACTACTTACAGTTGTTATTCTTATATCATCCCCAGTTGGTCTTGTTATTACAAGATACCCTGAAAAACTCGTCGTGGTTTCGATAATCCCTTGAGCTTACTGCCTTGCTGTTCTTGTCACTTGAATACCCCTACGGTTAATTCTCGCATTTATAGAATATCCGCTCATCCCCTAGTTGTTCATGTGTTTCACAATGGTCTTCGAAATACTATTCGATCCTCCAAAAATCCTTAGTAGCTTATTGCTCTGCAATACTTGTCTACTTGCATTATGGATGCTTTCCATATGTCTGGCAATATTCGTTAGTACCCTTAGGCATCGTCTTTTTGATCCTATTGATTCAACATGAGTACGAATGCACACAATCATCAGTTGATCCTTTTAAGTTATCTTTCCGGCTCAGACGTTATTTTAAAACATGAGCTAGATCTCGACCAATCAAATTGCTGTCGATTGTACCCCTAAGGCTATTCAACTTATCCATCCCTAATCAGAGCATTGCTTCTGATCCCTTGTCTTGGAATTGATAATTCCTTTGCATTTGAACTTTGAGTTAGTCAGTTGTTTCCATAAACTGATCTCCTTGTATTCCTTCTTCCTCGGGTTGAGTACCGATGCTCACATCAGACCCCTTGTGGACCACCAGATCCTTTGTTGGATTTTATCCGACAAATTCCTTCATATTCTATAAGCTTGTGAGCCTTTCCTCGGATACATAATGCCTTTGGTAAATTGTATCCTCTGCTTTCTCAAGCATGCTCTACTATCGAGCTTGTGTTATTTACTCCTGAAGTTCATGGTATATGTTCTAAGAAGCCCCGATGGGTTGAACCTATGTCTTCCTTAATCTGTGTGAACCCGAAAGTTTTCACGGGTCATACTCCTCTGGTAATTCACCGGGTAGGTTTTGACACAAAAATCATTTTTACCTAGAGCAATGAATGAAAGGTTATGCATTGAAGAAGTGGGAGTCGACCTTGAACTTTGTGTTCCTGCCCATGGACTTGATGTAGATCTTACCATTAAAGCTTCTCTTTAATTAATTATTCCCTTGGTAGAAGTTCATCTTATATCTGGGATCTGGCCTTCTGCAATCGTGGTTCCGACCATGTTCTTCTATGATCCCATTTCTCGGGCAAGTTTAAGCACTTGTCTTCTGTAGATCAATACACCAGTCCAACCTTTACTTTGATCTTCCATCGAGTATTACACCATGGTACCTCGATAATATCAAGTACTACATAACCTCTTATGAGTTCTTCATCGAGTACTACATTCTCACCGATTCCAATTTTTCACGGGCTCTGAGTTATTAAACACCCAAAGACCGATAACTGAACCGAGTCCACACTACGGTTCAACAACTATTATAAATCTTCTTTGCTTACGAGTTTGTACCCGATCACGTCCTACCTACCCTATTTGGCTATATCATTACTGTGATGATTTTAACTGTGCTACCTGGTCCTTATTCCCGGAGCACAACTTTCGACGATGAGCTAAGCTTACGACGATCTTCCTCATCATACCATTTTTCCTTAAACAACGAGCTTGGTTTCGAGTTTGTGTCATACCCTTGGGTTCAATAACCTTTCGCTTCATCATTCCTTTGGCTTGATGTCATCGCCGACCGATTACATTTGCATGGAATCTCTCAACAATTGTGTCGTGATCATCATCGACATTCTGAACTCTTCCAGGATGTCAATTGAGTTCATTATGAGAAATACCATCCTTGCCCTCGATGATCTGTGTTATCATCGACCACCTTATTGACTTCTCTCCAACACAAACGTATTCGTGTTTTGAGTTATACTTGGAGATCCTTGCTATCCAGCATTTGTTCTCCTTTACCTTGGAGTATTACCATCTTTTATGTCAAGAATGTTGTGATAATTTCACCAGCTCTTAAGAATTCTTGGTATAGTGATAGTTCTCATCATCACCATTCTTTCTTGGTCCTCGCGTTGATTCCAACCGGGGTACCAATAGGTGAACGGTGTTGTTTGGATTCTGCACTTCTAGCAACCCTATTGCTTTGAAGTTAATGGTCGGTCGTTCGTTCTTAGACTATTGATTATTGAATCTCCATTCTGACATTGGTCGTGCAACCCAACCCATATTTTGGGCGCACCTATCAACCAATGTTTAATTGTGTATGTTTTCCGTGAGCATACTTCCTTATATCATTTGATCTGACAAATGTTATCTCCTTGTTCACTTAATTGTGGAAATCCATCTTTTGTTAATCTCGATGAATTGTCGCTGATTCCATCAGCCACCTCCTCATTCTATCCTTGATTTAATAATGAACTCATGATTCCGAACTTGCTTCCACAGTTCAATTCCGAGAATCTTACAATGTCGTCTCGTCAATTTGTCTTGCACCTTTTCTTCTCAGGCATCTTGAGTCTGAGGTTTCCTAACACCGATCAGATCTGAATCTCGGTCAGATATGATGGTTGGAACATACTTTCAAGATTTATAACATTGATCCTCATATGACCTGGTAAGGTGATGTCATGCCAGCACACCTGGCCGGAGGACCTATTGTTATAATTCTTCCTTTTAGCAATATTGGCCATTCTTCCGTGAGGAAATTGTAAGACTTATTCTATAAGTTGTTCCTGATGGATCCTTTTTGTTTCCAAAGTCTGATCTTCACCTGTTGACCATGTCAATGCTATCTGAGGCATGTCTATGGTACTCCGATTTTCAACAGGAACATTTGAAGCCCAATGCTAAATGTTTCCTGCTCAATTATCCAAACACCGTTGTATGGATAATGGCATGAAAATTCTCTCCCGTACCTAAAGAGTTTTCTACTTTCTATCCTGTCATGGATATCATGCTCTGCTTGTCCTTGGGAGGATATACCCTTGAAATATGTGTTCCATTGTCCTGTTTAGATCTGATAATCGTATTTTCCTTTCCATTGTTTGGTTTAACGCGTCTTGTGATCTATATGATCTAAGAGGCAATATTCTCCTCCTTATGTAAACACCTCGGTGTACAATTCTGTCAGCAAGACCCTGTTACTATTGTTGATGACATTTCGGTAGCCATCGATGGACGAGAACCTTGCCTATTGGCCCGCCTCGTTCAACGAGCAGGAAAATGGTTCTCTTCGTCCCTCGCCCCTGGTATCGATGTTGTTGCCGACATAGCTGACAGGCTATCCCCTGACATGCCTTGCTTACATGATCGTGCAAAACATCACCGTCCTTCCTGCTTTTAACACACATGGTGGGCCCATAACCCACAGTTCCACAAGATCGAAACCTGACTCTCCTGTACACCACATGTTCTCAAGCTTGTTCCTCGCGCTTGACTTCGTAAGTAATTCACGGACCACCTGTCTAGTGATCTAATCTGGTACGAGGCGCAATACCTATCCTCGTTGCCCTGAAGCTATTTCACCTTCTGACTAGGCATTGAACGATTGACTGGCTACTTGAAACTTCTTATTGTACATTCGAACTTTACTCTCGAGATGTTTTATTTGTTCAACTCGAGAGGTATTCATAGGCTCATTCATGGGTTAATCCCAGATTATTACCCTTATAGCATTCTGTCGTTGCCGATCTGCCGCGTTACCTATTTGTAAGTACGATGGAGTTCACCAAGAAAGGCTGATGACTTATCCTCATAACTCGAAGCTAAGGAAGGACGACATCAACGGAAGCGGTCAACTTCTTCGAGAAGAGCAACCACACCGAGAAGATCCGTTAGAATTTCGTAACCGATCTCTCCCCCTTACTCCCCTCCTAAATCTCGGGACGAGATTTCTTGTAGTGGAGGAGAATTGTGACGCCCGGGTAATCAAGCTACAGTAATCCCGCACTAACGATGCCACGTCACCTCGATTACTATTACTAATCTCGTGTTAGTTCGAAACCCATTCAAATTCAAATTCAAAATAAAGCAAACAATAAAAGTTTTCAAATGTTAAAACTAAAATGTTCTGAGTGATCCAAATAATGCATAGGTAATTATAATGGAGAAACCACACTTTAATAAAATGTTTAAATATTCAAATGATAATAAAGCAATAGTAAAAACTATTATTTAAATACCTTTAAATAATAAATAATTACAAAACTATTTTATTTAGTTACCCAAATTGATGTGGCAGTAGTAAATATAGTAATACTAATTTAGGAACCATTTGTGTATTTTAGAAAACTATAACCGTTTTAGAAATAAAAGAAAACGGAATAGAAAAAGGAAAATAGACAAAGTAGGACTATTTGTTTTGGGCCCTAGTGCATTAGTGGATTAGGCCCAGCCCAACTTCCCCTCATCCCCTTTCTCTGTTCATCAGACAATCAGAGGACGTGGAGGCCATCCATGGCGCCCCGGCCAGGTGCCGGCCATCCCCCGGTCTCCTTGGAGTATAAGGGCGACACCCCGGACGCCCTGGACAACCCTAGCTCAATCCTCCCCTTCCCCACACTTGATCCCCTCGATCCCGAGCTTGTTCGTCACCGCGCCTTCATCGATCCCGCGGCCACCGACTCCCCATCGCTACCTTGCCATGTCCATGAGGTTCTCCGTCGTCTACTTCATCGTCTGCACCACCAGATTGAGGCTTGGGAGCATCATCGACGACGCACGTCTCTTCTTCTTCCGCCACGGCCGTCGGACGACGCCATCGATCTCCACCACCGGCGCCTCCCCGACCTTCCCCGAGCTCGCCTACGTTCTCCCCGGTGAGCCCTCCTCCGGATCCCCCTTCCTCCGCCTCGATTCGGTCACCGTTTGCCTTCCCCGAGCACATCCTAGCCCGCGTCGCGTGTACGCGTACGCGTACTGGTGTAAGCGCGTGCGTGAGCTGCTGCTGCTTAACCACCGTCTCCTGCGGCGGCGTACTGCTGCTGAAGCGCGCCTGCCCTGGCCTCGCCTCTGCTTGCCGCTGCTCGCCGGCCATCGGCCGCGGCCATGTAGCGCGCCCCTGCTGCTCCTTGCGATGCGTTGCTGCTCATACCGCTACTCTGCTCTGCTTGCTACTGCTGTCGCTGCACTGCTGCTCCGTTTGCTGCTGCTCACGGCCGCTGCTACTGCTTTCCTTGTGCTGCTGCCGCTGTTGGCCATGGCCGCCGTGGCTTGTGCCTCGTGCGTGCTAGCCATGGCAAGCACAGCCAAGGCCCGGGTGTGCCGCTGCCAATGGCCGACCCAATTAGTAGGTCTAATTAGTTTAGGCTAAATTAGGTGTTAATTAGTCTAAGGCTATTAGAAGTGGACCCAGGCTAATTAATCTAATTAACTAGAATAGTTTAGTTGTTGTCTATGATGTGTGGCTCCCATCTCTAATTAAGCTAGATTAATTAATCTGTTAAACTAAGACAATGACAATTGGGCACCATTGTCACTATTCATCAGTGGACCAGTCAAACTTGACTGGGTCAACTGAGCCCTCCAGCCCCACATGTCATGCACACGCACACATTCCTGGGTACACTCCTCTGTACCCATAGCCATTTTTTTATTTGGATTAAATTTAATTCCAGGACTTCAGAAATGTTTAAAACTTCATAAATAAAATCATATAAAATAAACCATAAGTCGGATGAAAATACTTTGTACAGGAAAGTTGCTCAGAACGACGAGACGATTCCGGATACGCAATCCGTTCGTCCGCCACACACCCCTAACCTATCGAACTCGCAACTTTCCCCCTCCGGCTCCTCTGCCCGAAAACGCGAAACACCGGGAATACTTCCCCGATGTTTCCCCCCTTAACCGGTACCACCTCATACCACGTTAGGGCACACCTAGCACCGCTCATTGTCACGTCACGCATCGTCGTGTTTATGTTTGCATTGTATTCATTGTTTCTTCCCCCTCTTATCTCCGGTAGACTACGAGACGGACGCTGCTGCTGCCCAGTTCGACTACGGAGTTGACGACCCCTCCTTCTTGCCAGAGCAACCAGGCAAGCCCCCCCCTTGATCACCAGATATCGCCTATTCTCCTCTATACTGCTTGCATTAGAGTAGTGTAGCATGTTACTGCTTTCGTTAATCCTATTCTGATGCATAGCCTGACATTGTCGCTACATCTGTTGATACCTTACCTGCAATCCTATATGCTTAGTGTAGGATGCTAGTTTATCATCATTGGCCCTACATTCTTGTCAGTCTGCCTTGCTATACTATCGGGCCGTGATCACTTGGGAGGTGATCACGGGTATATACTATACATACATACATACTATACAGATGGTGACTAAAGTCGGGTCAGCTCGATGAGTACCCGCAAGTGATTCTGATGAGGGGGCTGAAAGGACAGGTGGCTCCATCCCGGTAGAGGTGGGCCTGGGTTCCCGACGGCCCCCGACTGTTACTTTGTGGCGGAGCGACAGGGCAGGTTGAGACCACCTAGGAGACAGGTGGGCCTGGCCCTGTTAGGCGTTCGCGGATACTTAACACGCTTAACGAGATCTTGGTATTTGATCTGAGTCGGCTACGAGCCTATACGCACTAACCATCTACGCGGGAGTAGTTATGGGTATCCCGGCGTCGTGGTATCAGCCGAAGCCTTCTTGACGTCAGTGACTGAGTGGCGCGCGCCGGGTTGGACTGCGTTAACGCAACTTCCTTTGTAATGGAGGTTGCTAGGTCTGCTCACCGGCCGCGTACGCAACGTGCGGGTGTGCAATGGGCGATGGGCCCAGACCCCTGCGCGCATAGGATTTAGACCGGCGTGCTGACCTCTCTGTTGTGCCTAGGTGGGGCTGCGACGTGTTGATCTTCCGAGGCCGGGCATGACCCAGGAAAGTGTGTCCGGCCAAATGGGATCGAGCGTGTTGGGTTATGTGGTGCACCCCTGCAGGGAAGTTAATCTATTCGAATAGCCGTGATCTTCGGTAACAGGACGACTTGGAGTTGTACCTTGACCTTATGACAACTAGAACCGGATACTTAATAAAACACACCCTTCCAAGTGCCAGATACAACCGGTGGTCGCTCTCTCTCAGGGATACGAGGAGGGGATCGCCGGGTAGGATTATGCTACTGGAGATGTTACTTGGAGATGTTACTTGGAGATGCTACTTGGAGATGCTACTTGGAGGACTTCAATCTACACTCTTTTACTTGATGCAAGACGGAGGCTGCCAGAAGCGTAGTCTTCGACAGGATTAGCTATCCCCCTCTTATTCTGGCATTCTGCAGTTCAGTCCACTGATATGGCCTCCTTACACATATACCCATGCATATGTAGTGTAGTTCCTTGCTTGCGAGTACTTTGGATGAGTACTCATGGTTGCTTTCTCCCCCCCTTTTCCCCTTTTCCTTTCTTTCTGGTTGTCGCAACCAGATGCTGGAGCCCTAGAGCCAGACGCCACCGTCGACGACGACCCCTACTACACCGGAGGTGCCCCTACTACGTGCAGCCCGCTGACGACGACCTGGAGTAGTTTAGGAGGATCCCAGGCAGGAGGCCTGCGCCTCTTTCGATCTGTATCCCAGTTTGTGCTAGCCTTCTTAAGGCAAACTTGTTTAACTTATGTCTGTACTCAGATATTGATGCTTCCGCTGACTCGTCTATGATCGAGCACTTGTATTCGAGCCCTCGAGGCCCCTGGCTTGTATTATGATGCTTGTATGACTTATTTTATTTGTAGAGTTGTGTTGTGATATCTTCCCGTGAGTCCCTGATCTTGATCGTACACATTTGCGTGCATGATTAGTGTACGATTGAATCGGGGGGCGTAACAGTGGTGGTGACTGGTGGTCGGAATGGGCGGAGGCATGGGGATGGACGGCGCTGGCAGGCGGCAGCGGCCACCATGCATGCTAGATTGTCCAGAGACTTATTCCTTTTTTAATTGCTGAGCAATGAGGTTGCGGGAGATAATGATGTGGAGAGAGGTGCGGGTATCTTTTGTAAAATTATCATAGTTTGCTTTCTATCCTCAGATATAGATCATACGGTCTGTATTACAAGATGGCAGGCACACCATCACCGCCAACTCGTTTTTTTATAAGGGTACAGATGATAGGTTTGCTGACTACTAAAGTAAAGTGGAATTTGTCCATGTTATGCAAGTAAATAAAGGTGATTGTTTATCATACAGGTAAGGTTGGATGAAGGGTGGTAGGAACAAATGCTCCGCCTAGAGCATGTGTGTGTGAGATGGAGTCTTAGTGTGTGTGTGGGGTATGTGTGTGTGTGTGTGAGAGAGAGAGAGATGGAGTCTTAGTTTGTGTGTGTGTGTAAGAGAGAGAGAGAGATG